>NC_091323.1:34415261-34535261 GCF_038502225.1 Cherax quadricarinatus | reverse complement strand
CAGACAAGGGTGGTGGTGATATCTCCACCTGGGTGTTGCAACAGACAAGGAATGTGGTGATATCTCCACCTGGGTGTTGCAACAAGGATTGTGGTGATATCTCCACCTGGGTGTTGCAACAAACAAGGATTGTGGCGATATCTCCACCTGGGTGTTGCAACAAACTAGGATTGTGGTGATATCTCCACCTGGGTGTTGCAACAAACAAGGATTGTGGTGATATCTCCAGTGGCGTGTTCGCTGTTTAAGTTGATGGCTTGTTGGACTAATAGCTTATTCATAACACGGTCATTAAGGCTGTCTTTCACTTGTAATAATGTTGGTAGAATTACCGACAATATATAAAGTAAAAGGACACAAGTGCAACTAATGTGACATTTTTATTGTGGCAACGTTTCGCTCTCCAAGCTCTGCCAAGCCGTTACGGCTTGACAAAGCTCCTGGAGGGCGAAACGTTGCCACAATAAAAATGTCACATTAGTTGCACTTGTGTCCTTTTACTTTATGTATTTCACTTATACAACACTAGTCAAACATGCTTTAACCCCAGTTAAACTCACTATGAATATACATATATACAATCTTGCCGTTTGTTCCACTCATCCACAACTATGAACATTAAAATGGTATAAAATACCGACAGATTGTTAGGTAAGACACATATGCAACAGTTAGGTATCTTTATTTCGAAACGTTTCGCCTACACAGTAGGCTTCTTCAGTCGAGTACAGAAAAGTTGATAGAAGCAGAAGATACTTGAAGACGATGTAATCAGTCCATCACCCTTAAAGTTTTGAGGTGGTCAGTCCCTCAGTCTGGAGAAGAGCATTGTTCCGTTGTCTGAAACAATATGAAGTTGAAGTGACAGGATGGAGCTTATATAGTGCCAGGAGGTGAGACGTAGGTTGCTCCATCCTGTCACTTCAACTTCATATTGTTTCAGACAACGGAACTATGCTCTTCTCCAGACTGAGGGACTGACCACCTCAAAACTTTAAGGGTGATGGACTGATTACATCGTCTTCAAGTATCTTCTGCTTCTATCAACTTTTCTGTATTCGACTGAAGAAGCCTACTGTGTAGGCGAAACGTTTCGAAATAAAGATACCTAACTGTTGCATATGTGTCTTACCTAACATCCACAACTATATTGCCAAAATAGTACTGCCCTATATCCTCTCAAAATCTAAATTACAGGAACTCGAATCTGCTGTTGCTAGTTCTGTCTTGGTTAGATATTGAGCTGAGACAGTGTTAAAGATCTTATTAGCCTGTAGATTCAACTGTCTGAAAATATAACCGTGTTCTAAGATGTTCCCGCCATGGCTGGGCATAGTGAGGTAGTCAGTAGTGAATCTTTTTCCGAAAGTGACAGGTAGGGGGCGCTGCCCCCTCTCTTCGCTGTGGCTGCTGCTGCCCACACTGCTGCGATTGCTTCTGCTGCACGACGCAGTTATAATCTAATTGTTTTCACACAAATTACAGAACCACCCCTCCCCCTCTCCTTCCTTACACCCTCCCCACCACTCCTCTCCCACAGTCGCCTCACTTTTACTTCCCTCCACCACACACAATGCTATTTTCACACACAAGTGCATATGTATGGACAAAAATGTTCTCACTTTCCCGTAAAAGTCCAATCCTTCATCAAGCCTTACGGCGACTGTTGGGCATTTTTATTTATTTTTTTTACACAGGGTTTGACAAGGTTAGGTTAAGGATCCTTAGCTCTGTTGACAAGCTGGATCTCTCTCTCTCTCTCTCTCTCTCTCTCTCTCTCTCTCTCTCTCTCTCTCTCTCTCTCTCTCTCTCTCTCTCTCTCTCTCTCTCTCTCTCACACACACACACACACACACACACACACACACACACACACACACACATGTTAGGAAGTAGTTCTTCAGTCACAGGGTAGTCAGGAAGTGGAATAGTTTGGGAAGCGATGTAGTGGAGGCAGGATTCATTCATAGCTTTAAGCAGAGGTATGATAAAGCTCATAGTGCAGGGAGAGTGACCCAGTAGCGGTCAGTGAAGAGGCGGGGCCAGGAGCTAGGAATCGATCCCTGCAACCACAACTAGGTGAGTAAACACACACACAGCATAAGTTTACTTACATATCTGTAATTCTAACACATAGAGAAAGCAACTTTCCTCTGGTTGATTTAATAGGTTTAAAGCCTATCGACTACATGAAGATCACTAATACTGCATGTCGCCTTTACGCCATCAATCAAGAATACTTTAAGAGATTAAAGTAAGCTCGGCGCATATACTGTGAGAAATACTCATATGTTGGTGCATATGCACCTGATATACAGCACTGAGTGTATATACACTTGTGTGATATACACTTGTGTGATACACACCTTGTGATGAATATACACTGAGATACATCTTCCGTGTATACACGAGATAAATACACCTCTGTACATAGACTAAGAGATACTTTGGTGTATATACACTGAGATACAAACCTCTCAGTCTATATAAACTAAAAGATACGTATCGCTTGGCATATATACGCTGAGATATACACCTTAGTGGATATACCTTCGATCCAAAATGTATTTGTGATGGTCAGAGCCGGTCAGAGAATTGTCGGATGAGTGGCGGGCCCCTGGCGGATGAGTGGCGGGTCCTTGGCGAGTGAGTGGCGGGCCCCTGGCGGGTGAATGGTAGAAGTATCTGGATTGAGTTCCTGCTCGTGTGTTGCCTAGTGAGCTCAATACTCGGAGGTACATCACAGTACTACAGTACATTAACCAGTACACAACACATAGGTGGATAGCACAGTAATATGACAGTACATTTACAGCCCCTCTACACTCCTGCGCTGTATAGTCCTTGTGGCTTAGCGCTTCTTTTTGATTATAATAATAATAATCTACACTCCTGCATAATTTCCCCAAGTCATTTATTTAATATTCTTTCCTAGGGACAAAATTAAGGTAGTTTGTCCGAAATGTTATTTATAACAAGGAGCTTTGTATATAGTAGGTCATTGATGTCAGCTATAGTCTGTATAAGTTGTATCATATGTACTTGTAGAAATAAAGATTAATATTAATTCGTTATCTTAACATTGTTACCATAGTTACTGAAAAGATGAAGAATCACCCCAATGGAAGTAAGTCACTGACTTTTTTTTTTTTTTTTGCCTTTTTTTGATTATCCTAAGTAATTTACATATTATGTAAGACTATAAACACCTAAAACCTGTGTGATTTTTGCCTAAATGAACTTTCTAGGATATGTATTCTAGAGAAAACGCACATTATTGTGTCACATTCCAGAATATGGTTCCTGGTGATAGTAATGAATTTATATTCAAACAACCCACACATGGCAAACTGAAACTGACGACGACGTTTCGGTCCAACTTGGACAATTAACTAGTCACACACCCCTAAAGAGTGAGGGGCTCTTGATATAGGTAATTGGATCTGTGCTCCAGTTTCCTGTATTGAGCCTGAATGTTACCCCCCTCCCTCCACAGGCGTTGTGTAATCCCTGTGTGTTTAGCGCTCCCCATAATAATAATTAGTTACACAGGTGTGTGACTAGTTAATGGCTGAAGCCGGACCGAAACATCGTCATACTTTAAGTCTCCTGTGTGCGGGCTATTTAAATGTGCATTGTTTCAATCGCGGTATTGTGACTTTGTTTTTTATTCTTTTTTTTTTTGTTTGTTTAGTGTTGATTTTCTCTACAGTTCTATGAAGATGTCTTTCCCACCTATTTTTTTGTTTTAATTTTTATTTTAGGATATGTAAGGGAAATTTGCATTTTTTATTGAAAAGCGATATATTTTGTCACCTATCCGTCATTTAGTCAGCCACATGGTCGCAAATTAGAAGGGAAAATTTAGCGAGTTTTGTACCCGAAATTTCGTCCGGTTTGCATTTCCAATTTGTGGGTTAGTTATGAATTGTTGCAGCCACGGTGTTGTGAATTAATGTTCACGCGACCAGCAGCTAGGCATGCCAGCCAGCCTAGCTACACACCAGCCAGCCTAGCCACACGCCAGCCAGACTAGCTACACGCCAGCCAGCCTAGCCGAACACCAGCCAACCTAGCCACACGCCAGCCAGAATAGCCACACCCCAGCCAGAATAGCTTCACGCCAGCCAGCCTTGCCAAACACCAGCCAGCCTAGTCACACGCTAGTCAACCTAGCAAAACGCCAGCCAGTCTAGCCACACGCCAGCCAGCCTAGCTACACGCCAGCCAGCCTAGCTACACCAGCCAGCCTAGCCACACACCAGCCAGCCTAGCTACACGCCAGCCAGCCTAGCCACACGCAGCCAGCCTTGCAACACGCCAGTCAGCCTAGCTACACGCCAGCCAACCTAGCCACAAGCCAGCCAGCCTAGCCACGCCAGCCAGCCTAGCTACACACCAGCCAGCCTAGCCACACGCCAGCCAGACTAGCTACACGCCAGCCAGCCTAGCCGAACACCAGCCAACCTAGCCACACGCCAGCCAGCCTAGCCACACGCCAGGCAGCCTAGCTACACGCCAGCCAACCTAGCCACACGCAGCCAGCCTAGCCACACGCCAGTCAGCCTAGCTACACGCCAGCCTAGCCACAAGCCAGCCAGCCTAGCCACACGCCAGTCAGCCTAGCTACACGCCAGCCTAGCCACAAGCCAGCCAGCCTAGCCACAAGCCAGCCAGCCTAGCTACACACCAGCCAGGTTAGCCAAACACCAGCCAGCCTAGCCACATGCCAGCCAACCTAGCCACATGCCAGCCAGCCTAGCCACACGCCAGCCAGCCTAGCTACACGCCAGCCAGGTTAGCCAAACACCAGCCAGCCTAGCCACATGCCAGCCAGCCTAGCCACACGCAGCCAACCTAGCCACATGCCAGCCAGCCTAGCCACACGCCAGCCAGCCTAGCCACACGCCAGCCAGCCTAGACACACGCCAGTCCAACTAGCCACACGCCAGCCAGCCAGCCAGCCAGCCAGCCAATACACACCAGCCAGCCTAGCCACATGCCAGCCAGCCAATACACACCAGCCAGCCTAGCCACACGCCAGCCAGCCCAGCCACACGCCAGCCAGCCCAGCCACACGCCAGCCAGCCCAGCCACACGCCAGCCAGCCCAGCCACACGCCAGCCAGCCTAGCCACACGCCAACTAGCCGTCACACACTAGTCACAGTGTTGAAGTCATAAACTATGCTTGATGAGTAACACCAGGATGATAGACACATCTGAGTAACGTAGCAGAGGAACAGCCTAGTCCACCGAGACCGCTTCTGAAAGTGAATTTTAGTATCGAAGCAACGAAGCGAGGGAGGGAGGAGAGGCTGTGTTTTCTTCGTTAGGAAATGTCTCCTGGTGTGGGTCTTAAGAGAATGACCCAGTGGCTGAGCGAGCGCTAGTGTTCCTGCGCTGAGTATCTTCCCATTTTATAAGATACAGAAAACAAGTGTTTTACTTGTAGCTTTGTAATAATGTTGGCAGAATTACCGACAATATTTACAGTAAAAGGACACAAGTGCAACTAATGTGACATTTTTATTGTGGAAACGTTTCGCTCTCCAGGAGCGAAACGTTGTCAAGCCGTTACTGCTTGACAAAGCTCTCGGAGAGCGAAACGTTGCCACAATAAAATGTCGCATTAGTTGCACATGTGTCCTTTTACCCAACAGGGAGGGAAATGTGCGGATGGATATCCCGAGGCTCACCTCATTATGGAGGCTCACCCACAGGCATCGGCAAGCTGCTCTTGCTAGAGGTCACATCCTGCTGGATTACTGCAGCAAAGTTGCTTCTAATGACGTAGTGAAACATCGAGAGCCTTCCCTTTGTTTACGTCTTGCTTTATGGGTTAATGACGTGGACGGGTTTTTATGCTACCTCACGGCCACTGTACCTCCTCCTCCTCCTCCTCCTCCTCCTGCTGCTGCTGCTGCTGCTGGTGGTGGTGGTGGTGGTGGTGGTGGTGGTTTATCTTTGTGTTGGTTACTTGAAGGTGTTTTCGGGGTCAACACCCCCCGCGGCCCAGTCCCAGACCAGGCTTCCTGGTGGATAAAGACTTGATCAAGCAGGCTGTTACTGCTGGCTGCACGCAGACCAACTTACGAATCACAGCCCATCTGATCAGGAACTGACTTCAACTTATCCAGTTTCCTTTTGAAGCTGAGAATGCTTGTGCTGATGCCCTTGTGTGATTCCGTTTGTCCGTCTTCTAGCTCCAGCGACCTTACTCTTGTTATTATAAAGTAATGGATTACTGCACTATCTTTCTGGTGAGGTGAATAATACCTTTCGGCCCCAAGCCTATGTCTAGGCTGCCCTACGAGGCAACAGCCTGGCCGTCTATGTGAGACCAACCCAGGGTGTAGTGGGGTGAACTGAAGGTAGGACTGTGCCCGCCGACAGATGGCAGCACTAGCCTAGTGGCATGGCGCGAAATCTAAAAGCTAACAGGGCTTACATTTTAGAACTAATACTAGGTAATTTCACGAGACAAGAATCTTCGTCCCTGAACCCGCGTTGGCTGTTGTTTATGAGTCCGTTCCTCACCAGGTGTTGAACTTCTCTCCTAATTAGGTATGTCTTAATTAGGTATTGCCTGAACTTTTTTGTTCATCCAGGGTTTGCATTTATAACTTCAGAACACCTCTTCTGACCGCCTTAAAATTTTCAGCACTGGTGTATCTTGCTTAGAAGGCTGGAAGTGTAATTGGAATCTATAGGTGAAAATTTTATTTGTAAAATGGTATAATTTTTCTCGTGAACTCTCTTGACAATGTGCCTTTTTTCAACGTCTTCGATCATTAATCACTGATGTATCTAATGAGAAGGATGATACCCACTAAGTTTAGGCTGTGTAGGAGCAGATTTGCTCATATACTAAGAGTTAACAAATTGGAATGGTTGGAGTCCGTGCGATAACTAGAGAATGCCCTCTTTGGTTGGCTTCAAACTGCTAGCGTTGGGGGGGAGGGGTGCTCAACCAACAATTTCTAAATTTTTAAGCAGTTTCCTTTAGCCGTTTATACGATATTTTTGTTTATGGTGCGTGGGTGCGTGCGTGCTTGGGTGTGTGGCAACTTGAATGAGGTACCATGAGGGTGATCATAGAAGGAGGGAGAGAGGGAGGGAGGGAGGGAGGGAGACGGCATGAACATATCCTACCCTCTTCTCCTCTCCCCATGCATGCACGGGCGTGCAGCTCAGATGAGTCACAGGAATATTAGGAAGCATTTCTTCAGTCATAGTTGTCAGAAAGTGGAACCATCTGGAGAGTGATGTAGTGGAGGCATGATCCATACATACCTTTAAGAAGAGATACAGTCATGGCAGGGAGAGTGGACCTAGTAGCGACCAGCGAAGAGGCGGGGCCAGGAGCTGTGACTCGACCTCTGCAACTACATACAGGTGAGTAAACACATACACCTTCCATTTTTATGGTAGAGGAAAGTCAGTGTTAAGGATGCTGGACGGTGTTCGTGGAGAAACTGTGTAGGCAACCTCACCCAGGTGTTGTATTAAGTGGTGTATGTATTAGTAGTGCTTGTATGTGCCTTGACTGGTTGTGTTCTGTGATGCTATTGAATTGTCTGTATCAAGTAGCTTTTGTCTCCGTAACTGTGGTTGTATTCCGTGATATAAAGTGTATGCTGTTTTAGTGTCAAGTGGTGTTTATGATTCTTTTATATAACTGCCTTGATGTGTTTTTACGGTTTCTAGTTAAGTTCACTCCGAATTTTGTATGGAATGGTTTATCTATCTGGTGCGTGAATGTGCCTTGATTTGCGTTTTGTGTTGTCTTGTTGTTTTCTTTGTGTGTGTGTGTGTGTGTGTGTGTGTGTGTGTGTGTGTGTGTGTGTGTGCGCGCGCGCGCGTGCGTGCGTGTTGAATTGAGTCTTGATTCATATTCATCCCACAACCACGGATCATCCTCCACGAGTGTCGTTAGCACCAGTCCGTTGTAGTCCTGCTGTGGACCAGTTGGTGTCTATATATTGACCCCCATACACCCTGCTGGTCTTCCCTCGTGAACTTTTAAATCCTGGTCTCTGCGGGCTTTTATATCGCTCCTTTTTGGAACACTATGATGGTAATTTGACTACTGCTATTAGTAGTAGTGGTAAAAACGGTTGTAGTAGTAGTGTTGATGGTGGTGGTGGTGCTGCTGGCTAGACTCGCCACATTCGATAATAACTTGAGAATTTTATGCTGAAGTTGGTAGAGACCATTATCGGTAATCATCCTATTTTAAGCACCTTTCTTCCCCTCAAGGAAGGTTCCTTGATGCTGGTGAGGGGCTCTTGATCTAGGGAATTGGATCTGTGCTTCAATCCCCTGAATTGATTCTGAATACCTTCGGAAGATCCCCCTCCTCACAGGCGCTGTATAATCCTACGGGTTTAGCGCTCCCCATGATTATAATAATAAAACACCTTACCGCATTCATTGTAAACAGCAACAACAGTAACGACAGCACTAGCCAGAACTGCACCAGTAGCATCAACAGCAGCAACAACAGTAACGACAGCACTAGCCAGAACTGCACCAGTAGCATCAACAGCAGCAACAACAACAACAACAGTAACGACAGCACTAGCCAGAACTGCACCAGTAGCATCAACAGCAGCAACAACAACAACAGTAACGACAGCACTAGCCAGAACTGCACCAGTAGCATCAACAGCAGCAACAACAACAACAGTAACGACAGCACTAGCCAGAACTGCACCAGTAGCATCAACAGCAGCAACAGCATGTTCCAGGTAGTGGAAATTCGAACGTGAAAATCGGAACAAGAGATTCCAGTGATATGTTTACGAGGCTTTTAAACCCACGTTGAGATGGAAAACATGCGAGAAAAAAAAGAGGTCGAGTCTAGTTGGATTTTAGAGCGGAGAGAGATTGCAGTGTAGCATGTTTGAAGAATGTTGATGAACACTAGAGTAGGTTAACACAAATGTAGAATAAGAGTAGACAAATAAAAGAACACATTACTGCATGAGTAGACTGACGCATAAGAAGAACCAACACAAGAGGAAAGTAAAATATAAAATAGATTTAGCAGGAGTAGAATAAAGTAAGACTTTCGCAAGAGCAGCCTAACACGAGTAGAGTAAAAGAGTAGTCAAACACAAGAGTGGAATAAAAATAGATTAACCAAGGAATGCATAATGCTAAAGATGAAGTTTATGAATGTATGTAGAAGAGTGAGAGGGTAGCTTGCCCGTGCCAGCATTACTATGAGGTGAAAGGCGGCAGCTTGCCCATTCCATTGTTGCTTTGAGGCGAGAGGGGGGGGGGGGGCAGCTTGCCCATGCCATTATTGCTTGTTTAAGGAGATGAGACGGGGCAGCTTGCCCATGGTTTTATTGTTAAGGAGTGGTGAGAGAGGGAGCGAGAGGGACAACTTACCCATGCCATCATTGCTGTGAGGCGAGAGGGACAACTTACCCATGCCATCACTGCTGTGAGGCGAGAGGGACAACTTACCCATGCCATCACTGCTGTGAGGCGAGAGGGGCAGCTTGCCCATGCCATCATTGCTATGAAGTAGCGAGAGGGGCAGCTTGCCCATGCCATCATTGTTATGAAGTAGCGAGAGAGGGAGCGAGAGGGGCAGCTTGCCCATGCCATCATTGTTATGAAGTAGTGAGAGAGGGAGCGAGAGGGGCAGCTTGCCCATGCCATCATTGTTATGAAGTAGTGAGAGAGGGAGCGAGAGGGGCAGCTTGCCCATGCCATCATTGTTATGAAGTAGTGAGAGAGGGAGCGAGAGGGGCAGCTTGCCCATGCCATCATTGTTATGAAGTAGTGAGAGAGGGAGCGAGAGGGGCAGCTTGCCCATGCCATCATTGTTATGGATGCCACGAATTATGCTTTTCTTTCTCACCATATTAACTCAGTGCACGTACAGTTGGCCTTCTGGTTTCTGGCGTACGTGCAGCTTGTTCACTGATTCCTAACGTACGTGCGTCTGGCTCTTGCGTATGTTACTATATTATATATGCCACCAGTAAATCTTGGCAAGATTAGTAATCTTTTCTTTCTGCCTCACGAACAATTGAAATTACAGATAAATCTTACAAAACTTTTACTTTCATTCTATGCTTTCCTTTGTGCATCTTTATATTTTAACGTTTCCTTCAGTTTTAGGCCAGGTTGGAGACCGGGCCGCAGGGGCGACGATTCCAGTAACCATTAGCAGATATTAACAGATATAGTAAGTTTTAACCAGTTTACAGTTGTCAGACGCCTATGTTGTGCAGGTTTTCACGACACCTAGTCCTATGGTTTAACAGCCTCGCGTGTGCTAACAAAGTTCTTTTTAGGTGGAATGTTCCTCCGGCAATGTTAGGTGAGATTTTCACTTCCAGATCTTTCACCGATATTTGTAGGGTTTCTTATTCTAGTCTGTACTGTCCCCGGTGTTCTCTTTTTTTCCTTTCAACGATTGTCATGTTCTTATATTTGATCGGATTGAACTCCATCATTCACTTGTTTCACTACCCATGGAACCTGTCGGAGTCATCATGTTATTGTCAATTTCCAGCTGGACAAATACTTTACAAGGATAGGATTCAGCTAGCTACATTGCTCCCTAGTGGGAGGAATTGACAGAGCCTCCAAGACCTACGTGCTCAGTATAATTCTAGCAGTCAAGATTGCTAGTCAGCCCAAATTGTTTGATGTTTAGGTAGTAGTGGTAGTATATTGACTTGTAAGGGACATACATCACCAGGGGACTGGGAGGTAATCGGGGTTTGATGCAAGGAAGGAAGGGTAGCTCAGATTTCCTGATATAAAGCTCATGGCCAACGTCGAGGCAGTTCCCTTAAATGGAAGTGCGACATTACCTTCTTAAGAACATAAAATAGGAGGAACATTGCAGCAGGCCTACCGACCTCTGTTATCTTCGCAAAGTACATGACTGGTTTCAGGAACTGAACTTATTTTCGTCAACAAAATGTCCGGTATTTTGTAAATAAAACTCCAACTGACCTTCCACTCACGGTACTAAACATTTAAATGGTGAATGATTTTGCGTTAAATGTTAAATGATCGATCTTGTTTAGTTTAGTTATTGTTAAACATCAACGCATTAATAGTATACAATACCGACAGATCGATTAATAAGACACATGTGCAACACCTGGGTATCTTTATTCTGAAGCTGCTGGGTGGCGAAACGTATTTAGAATAAAGATATCCGGGTACTGTGAGTGTGTCTTGAGGTAGTGTCTTGTGTCTTCTTGTTAGTTCTCTTCGCTTAAACTCGGCACTCTCATAATATGAATTATCATATAATTAAGAGGTTAAAAAAATATTCTAGGATAGTGCAATAGCCAGTGATTTATTTCCCTTATATCCCACCTAAGTTACGACCCACAGCAGCCAGTGATTTATTTCCCTCGTGTCCCACCTAAGTTACGACCCACAGCAGCCAGTGATTTATTTCCCTCGTGTCCCACCTAAGTTACGACCCACAGCAGCCAGTGATTTATTTCCCTCGTGTCCCACCTAAGTTACGACCCACAGCAGCCAGTGATTTATTTCCCTCGTGTCCCACCTAAGTTACGACCCACAGCAGCCAGTGATTTATTTCCCTCGTGTCCCACCTAAGTTACGACCCACAGCAGCCAGTGATTTATTTTCCTCGTGTCCCACCTAAGTTACGACCCACAGCAGCCAGTGATTTATTTTCCTCGTGTCCCACCTAAGTTACGACCCACAACAGCTAATGTGATTTATTTCCCCCATGTCCCACATAGGTTACGACCCACAACAGCTAAGCTGATTTATTTCTCTCGTCCCGCGGTTTAGCGCTTTATTTTATTATAATAATCCCTGGTGTCCCACCTAAGTTACTACCCACAGCAGCTGATTAACACCTAGTTACCTATTTTACTGCTGGACTATTTTCTTAATATTCAACATTTTTTTTTTCTCCAACTATAATTAGTTTAATTCGTCATTTATAAGAATAAAGTATTTATTTTCGTTTTTGAACACTGTTACTTAAGAGAATTTTCCACTGCACCTCATGGATTCCTTCTGTTATTAGTCATTGCCAGATATTTAATTAATAAATATTTATTATAGCGGTAGATCTCTTACGATTACTGCACTGTAGGTTTCATTCTGTGAGAAAGTCAATGGTTGAAAAAACTTGAGTTACCCATTGTAGTCGCCACTTGGCATTACATTTTCTATGAAAGTTTTCTTTTAAGTAAAAAAAAAAAAACCCAGCTCAGAGTCTTTTACGTTGTGATGAGTGAGTCAGAGTATGACGTAATCTATCCATGTCTACCATATTTATGTTAAAATCATTTGTACTCTTGATCTAAGCTTCTTCAAAGTTGTCAGGTCAGGTTTATAGTGTGTGTAATTAGTTATTTTCTCAGTCCTCGAAACCTCATAGCTTCAGTATGTGCTATTTATATGTACTGGTTTTCCGTATGTGAACAGCGAATCGAAAGAATGTTGGTTCGGTCAAGTATCTGAAGGCCGTTCATATTCTTCTAATGTGACTGTACACCATTGATGTTGTGGATGAAGATTTGTGTGCCTTAAACTACACACTGTCGGTATCACCATACTTGTTCTTCAGCCATTGACGTTATCTTTGTGAGTTAGTTACTGGTTGTAAAAGGCACTTGTTGATAGACACTTGGCTTGTGTGTGTACTCACCTGATTGTACTCACCTAATTGTGGTTGCAGGGGTCGAGACTCAACTCCTGGCCCCGCCTCTTCACTGATCGCTACTAGGTCCTCTCCCTCTGCTTCCTGAGCTTTGTCATACCTCTTCTTAAAACTATGTATGGTTCCTGCCTCCACTACTTCACTTGCTAGGCTATTCCACTTCCTGACGACTCTATGACTGAAGAAATACTTCCTAACGTCCCTGTGACTCGTCTGAGTCTTCAGCTTCCAGTTGTGATCCCTTGTTTCTGTGTCCCCTCTCTGGAACATCCTATCTCTGTCCACCTTGTCTATTCCCCGCAGTATCTTGTATGTCGTTATCATGTCTCCCTTGACCCTTCTGTCCTCCAGTGTCGTCAGTCCGATTTCTCTCAACCTTTCCTCGTACGACATTCCCCTGAGCTCTGGGACTAGCCTTGTTGCAAACCTTTGTACTTTCTAACTTCTTGACGTGCTTGACCAGGTGTGGGTTCCAGACTGGTGCTGCATACTCCAGTATGGGCCTAACATACACAGTGTACAGTGTCTTGAACGATTCCTTATTAAGGTATCGGAACGCTATTCTCAGGTTTGCCAGGCGCCCGTATGCTGCAGCAGTTATTTGGTTGATGTGTGCCTCCGGTGACGTGCTCGGTGTTGGGGTTACCCCAAGGTCTTTCTCCCTGAGTGAGGTCTGTAGTCTTTGTCCACCTAGCCTATACTCTGCGGTCTTTGCCCCTCCCCAATCTTCATGACTTTGCATTTGGCAGGGTTGAATTCGAGAAGCCAGTTTCTGGACCACATGTCCAGCCGTGTGTGTGTGTGTGTGTGTGTGTGTGTGTGTGTGTGTGTGTGTGTGCGTGCGTGCGTGCGTGCGTGCAGGCGATTGTATATTCGTGTGTGCTTTTAGAGATAGGTTCACTGATATTTACTCCGGTAGTAAGTACGTATGCCGTCTCCGGTCTACTCTATCCAGGAACCGGCTTCCTAGTATCCACGTGTTGGCTCTGAAGTCAGGTACCCGCTTACTTGACATTTCCATCGTCTTGCAGTTTCCTGCACACGTTTTCTGCTCGTATTAGCCTAATTAGCTTAGCATTATCCATGAACATTTATATTTAAGAGTCTTTCCCCTCTAGTAGGTCATTTATATATGGCAAGAACAGTGCAGATCCCTATTTCTGAACCTGTGCTAATTTTTTTGGGTCGAAGTTCTTTCTCTCCAGGTGTTCCTTTATTCTCTGACGTGATTATATCTGCGTGCAATGCGTTTCCGGGTCTCTGTGAGTACATTTCTGTAGCGTTTGTCCCATGATTAGCGAACTGGAGCTCAAGCCTCTCTGTCAGTCCTTATACTAAGTGACCTACACTTTTTTTTCCTTCTCGAAGACATATCAGGCGTCCAGTCTTTGCAGAATATTTAAATTACAATGTCTTCCAAGAAAGCCCCTGAAGGTTTTTATATAAAAGGCCTACACATCATTGTAACATCTACTAGCGACACATTGTTGGCTCGAAATTCAAGAATTAACTTCCAGTGGTAGAGTGCAGATAGTAAACGATTGTTTGATCATCCTGACTATGGTGCCTACGTTTGACTGCGTACGTCTAACACTAGTAGGTGGCTGATTGGATGTGGATGGATAACCATGAAGCTGATGTGAGATCTGGCAACCTTTGTATTCCAGGAGGAAGATAGGCTTCAGGATAAAGGAGGGCATTAGGTAAGACACATATGCAACAGTTAGACAACTTTATTCCGAAACGTTTCGCCTACACAGTAGGCTTCTTCAGTCGAATACAGAAAGTAGGCAGGAACAGTAGAGATGTGAAGACGATGTAATCAGTCCATCACCCTTAAAGTCGTAGAATTTGAGGTTGTCAGTCCCTCGGCCTGGAGAAGTTCAGTTCCATAGTCAGGAACTATCTGAAGATCAAGCGACAGTGCGGAGACTTAAATACTGTCGGAAGGAGAGGTGCAGGGTAGTAGTAGTAGTAGTAGTAGTAGTAGTAGTAGTAGTAGTAGTGAGAGGCAACTGAGAGGTCATGTCCCTCTCAGATCCAACCCTTCTCACTTGAGAAGCTTGTCCAAGGTGTTTTCTGTACCAAGATGCCACGTGTTGCAGTGTCTGACAAGATGAACATCAAAATGGTATACAATACCGACAGGTTGTTAGGTAAGACACATATGCAACAGTTAGACAACTTTATTCCGAAACGTTTCGCCTACACAGTAGGCTTCTTCAGTCGAATACAGAAAGTAGGCAGGAACAGTAGAGATGTGAAGACGATGTAATCAGTCCATCACCCTTAAAGTCGTAGAATTTGAGGTTGTCAGTCCCTCGGCCTGGAGAAGTTCAGTTCCATAGTCAGGAACTATCTGAAGATCAAGCGACAGTGCGGAGACTTAAATACTGTCGGAAGGAGAGGTGCAGGGTAGTAGTAGTAGTAGTAGTAGTAGTAGTAGTAGTAGTAGTGAGAGGCAACTGAGAGGTCATGTCCCTCTCAGATCCAACCCTTCTCACTTGAGAAGCTTGTCCAAGGTGTTTTCTGTACCAAGATGCCACGTGTTGCAGTGTCTGACAAGATGAACATCAAAATGGTATACAATACCGACAGGTTGTTAGGTAAGACACATATGCAACAGTTAGACAACTTTATTCCGAAACGTTTCGCCTACACAGTAGGCTTCTTCAGTCGAATACAGAAAGTAGGCAGGAAAACACCTTGGACAAGCTTCTCAAGTGAGAAGGGTTGGATCTGAGAGGGACATGACCTCTCAGTTGCCTCTCACTACTACTACTACTACTACTACTACTACTACTACTACCCTGCACCTCTCCTTCCGACAGTATTTAAGTCTCCGCACTGTCGCTTGATCTTCAGATAGTTCCTGACTATGGAACTGAACTTCTCCAGGCCGAGGGACTGACAACCTCAAATTCTACGACTTTAAGGGTGATGGACTGATTACATCGTCTTCACATCTCTACTGTTCCTGCCTACTTTCTGTATTCGACTGAAGAAGCCTACTGTGTAGGCGAAACGTTTCGGAATAAAGTTGTCTAACTGTTGCATATGTGTCTTACCTAACAACCTGTCGGTATTGTATACCATTTTGATGTTCATCTTGTCAGACACTGCAACACGTGGCATCTTGGTACAGAAAACACCTTGGACAAGCTTCTCAAGTGAGAAGGGTTGGATCTGAGAGGGACATGACCTCTCAGTTGCCTCTCACTACTACTACTACTACTACTACTACTACTACTACTACCCTGCACCTCTCCTTCCGACAGTATTTAAGTCTCCGCACTGTCGCTTGATCTTCAGATAGTTCCTGACTATGGAACTGAACTTCTCCAGGCCGAGGGACTGACAACCTCAAATTCTACGACTTTAAGGGTGATGGACTGATTACATCGTCTTCACATCTCTACTGTTCCTGCCTACTTTCTGTATTCGACTGAAGAAGCCTACTGTGTAGGCGAAACGTTTCGGAATAAAGTTGTCTAACTGTTGCATATGTGTCTTACCTAACAACCTGTCGGTATTGTATACCATTTTGATGTTCATCTTGTCAGACACTGCAACACGTGGCATCTTGGTACAGAAAACACCTTGGACAAGCTTCTCAAGTGAGAAGGGTTGGATCTGAGAGGGACATGACCTCTCAGTTGCCTCTCACTACTACTACTACTACTACTACTACTACTACTACTACTACTACCCTGCACCTCTCCTTCCGACAGTATTTAAGTCTCCGCACTGTCGCTTGATCTTCAGATAGTTCCTGACTATGGAACTGAACTTCTCCAGGCCGAGGGACTGACAACCTCAAATTCTACGACTTTAAGGGTGATGGACTGATTACATCGTCTTCACATCTCTACTGTTCCTGCCTACTTTCTGTATTCGACTGAAGAAGCCTACTGTGTAGGCGAAACGTTTCGGAATAAAGTTGTCTAACTGTTGCATATGTGTCTTACCTAACAACCTGTCGGTATTGTATACCATTTTGATGTTCATCTTGTCAGACACTGCAACACGTGGCATCTTGGTACAGAAAACACCTTGGACAAGCTTCTCAAGTGAGAAGGGTTGGATCTGAGAGGGACATGACCTCTCAGTTGCCTCTCACTACTACTACTACTACTACTACTACTACTACTACTACCCTGCACCTCTCCTTCCGACAGTATTTAAGTCTCCGCACTGTCGCTTGATCTTCAGATAGTTCCTGACTATGGAACTGAACTTCTCCAGGCCGAGGGACTGACAACCTCAAATTCTACGACTTTAAGGGTGATGGACTGATTACATCGTCTTCACATCTCTACTGTTCCTGCCTACTTTCTGTATTCGACTGAAGAAGCCTACTGTGTAGGCGAAACGTTTCGGAATAAAGTTGTCTAACTGTTGCATATGTGTCTTACCTAACAACCTGTCGGTATTGTATACCATTTTGATGTTCATAAAGGAGGGCAGGAAGAAGGACAGGAATGTTGAGAGTGAAGTGGTGGTGGCATCTGAAGCAGCAGCAGCTGCCACACTGCGGGATGATCTACATTCTGTATATGTTTACTGGCCAATTAATGTCTTGGCATGACCATGACTCAGATAACTTTGTCTTTCTCGCTCCATATAATTTCAGATCACGGGAAGACTGTTTACTTGTATTAACATGTCAGACCTTATTTACAGTGTTGGTAAAACGGAAATTAATGAGGCTTGTTCAAGGATCTCACGACACTTAAATTTGAGTGCGTCTACCATTCACAGCATGTCAGCATTTTTCCTATCGTGTTCAAAGGTGGAAACCGCAGGCTGTTTTTAATGGGTATTTTTACCACCTGGTACCGTGGTAACGGTGAAATGTTTTCCTGTCTTAAGTACATTGTACATTAATCTCCCTGCTGACCCTCATTATATAACTCATAACCCTAGAATGTTACAGTTTCATTTATTGTCTTCCTGCTAAAGGCTCTGACAGCATATACTTTTTTTTTTTTTTTTGCATTCTTTTGAAATGCATAAAATAATTGAGCTAACTGCCAAACATTCCAGTTAACCGTAATGTTAAATTATGTTTTTCTCTTAATGATTTTACGTTAGGTTATAATGAGTTATCTCCCCTTAGGTTATTTTAGACTTCAGCTAGTGTTAGTACTCACCTATGGGCACACACTTTCTGGCCTCGTAGATCATACCTACTCTTAAAACTGTGTATGAAATTGCTTTCACAACTTACGCAGATTTTACCAATTCTAAACCACCTTCAGACTGATAAGTACTTTTTGGTATCTCAATGACTCAGTTACGTATTTAACTTTCGTCTATGCCTCCTTGTCCCCATTTTGTCCTTTCAGTCTTCATATCGAGTTCTCTTGAGTATCTTGTGCCCCTTAATCATGTCTCCCCATGTTCTGCAGTCTTCTAGTATTGTGAGGTCTAGTTTTTTAGTGTGTTGAGGATGGATGGATGGGCGTGTTGACCTGTCTCTCATGTGCGCAGCTGGTCAGATGCTCCGTACTCGGTCATGGTGTGTGCCAAGGGTGTGCCTCTCACAAGTGCCTCGCCTTATACGTAAGTAATGAAAAAACAACACTTCTGGTGAAGTAGGGACTTGTAGCTTGTTCTTCGTTCCATGCTGAGTGTCAAGGGCAACTCATGGCCCCTCGTGGACTCGCCTCATCTGGAGCACATCACAGAAAAGCTACACGAAGTTTATAGCTAGCTTTTGTTCTCACACTGTAACTTTTATTATATTTTTTGTACCCACCATGTAATTTTCATTATTTTGTTTCACATATGTAACTATCATAGCTTATTTTCCAGTCATATAACCTAAAGCTTTTGCTTTCACTATGTGACTCGGCTTTCATTCCTACTGTAGAACTCATGTTTGCTTTTATTCCCAGCCAGTTCTTGGTGGACGAACTGTGACAGAGATCTTTTATTCCCACCATGTAAAAGTCATGGGGATCCCGTACAATGTGGATGCACCCAACAGTGTTAAATCATTATGTTAATGCCATTATATACCGACAAGTTGATGAATGGAACACGAGCAACACTTAGATGTCTTGATTATCGCAACGTTTCGCCTGCACAGCAACTAAGCAGACTTCTTCAGTTGAATACGGAGGCGACCTTAATAATGGAGCCAGTGGAGGAAGTGGAGAAGTAATTGTAAGATGTTCAGTCCCCTTGTGTTAAAAGTCAAGATGCTTCTTTGTTGGCAAGTGTAGCTAGGTACGTGGGAATGAATGGTGGGAACATTAGAAAGTGAGAACGCTCGTAGTCTTTCCCGGGGTTACGCCACAAGCGCACAGTTTCTAAATGAAGCTCCTAAGGGTGAGTTTCAGACTGTGTGTCTAGTTCTTGACACCTTTTGTGTACGTGTGGTATAGCTCTCTTATGCACTAAGCACCTGCTATGTCGATGTCGATGTGTGAGGTGGTTAAGCAGCTGTCAGAAGTTATTTATCCTTCCTTTGGTATATACACCGAGAGGTACCCATGTCTCAGTTTGTATACACTGAGAGATTAGTAAGTTTATTTAGGCACAGGTACACATATAAGTACAATTATCATACATAGTATAGATTACCTAGGATATCCCAGAAAAGTCAGTGACTTATTTCCATTGGGGTCCTTATTGTTCCTTTTTTTGTGGGGGGAATTGCAGACTTATTTTTTTTAGGGGGGGAGGGGGTGAATTGCAGCCCTAATGATCCACGTGAAGTCAGTAGGTCTCGAACCTAATTTAAAATAGTTTTTATATGCCATTTCAAAAAGAGCGGCTGCCTAGCAATATACTGTACACGTCTTAAACAGGAAATAAAGGTCAAATTGTGCGATAATTTGGCCTCCAAAAAGCAACAACGTGGCAACTTGACGTGACCTAGAGCGGAGTATCCTATTATATGCAGGAGCCATCAGGGGTGGCTCAGTAGGACCGTCTCTGTCATACAGAGCTCACCACACGCTTCCCCTGGTCTCTCAGTCATCATCTTGACTAGCTCACCCTCACGATGCCAGTGCTCCCAGTAAATCGTGACTAGCTGACTGGGTGACTACTACTAAACCCGATCGGTAGTGGTGACTCGATTGTTTTGCTTCCCGGTGGTGAGTCACGTCACGGTGTAGGCGAGGCGAAAATGAGGGTACAATAAATGCGGTAGTTGTGAGAGAGTGAGTGTGAGGGAGCAGGAGCAGCCTCCTGCTCCGTCATACCAACGCCATTTAGTCACACACTCGAGTGGGTTGTCTTTTTCTGCTCTCAAGCCTCCGCCACTACTGCTCCGGTTACCAGTACAGTTACTCCTGCTGGTGGTGGTGCTCTAGTAACCAGCACCTCTGCTGCTCCACTTCTTCAGTAATCAGAATTTGGCAGAAGGGTGAGTTTCAGTTGGTTATTTAATTAACATTAAAGTAGTGCCACCAGTGTGTATTCACCGAGGTGTGTGTGGGTTGATTCGTGACTCCTAGTCCCGCCTTTTAGCTTCATCGATTATCAATATTGGTTTCTGGCCCTGTGGTCTCTTATCGTAACTAGTCTTAATACTATGTATGAAATTTGCTTTACCACTCTCGCATCAATTTAATTCAACTTCTCAGTTGCCCCTTAACTAAAAAAGTTCTTCCTAACAGACTGGTAATTTAAATGTTATTATATCTTCCATCATGGCTCCCTTGTTCCATACCTTCTCATTTCAAAGTTGACCCTACCTATCAATCTATATCAAATCTTCTGAGTATCTTATGAATGAAAGGTGTCAAACTATAAGAGTTTCGAAGGATAAGTTTCACCCTGTAAATCTTTTGAATAAAAAAAACTTCCAACATATATAAACGTGTTCATTATTAGGTGCTAAGCTCTAATAATATGGGTGGCCCGGTGGCCTGGTGGCTAAAGCTCCCGCTTCACACACGGAGGGCCCGGGTTCGATTCCCGGCGGGTGGAAACATTTCGACACGTTTCCTTACACCTGTTGTCCTGTTCATCTAGCAGCAAATAGGTACCTGGGTGTTAGTCGACTGGTGTGGGTCGCATCCTGGGGGACAAGATTAAGGACCCCAATGGAAATAAGTTAGACAGTCCTCGATGACGCACTGACTTTCTTGGGTTATCCTGGGTGGCTAACCCTCCGGGGTTAAAAATCCGAACGAAATCTTATCTCTTAGTGATCATGTCTCCCCAAATCCTCTTCTCTTCCAGTCATCAAGTTCAGTTCCTTTAGCCTCTGCTTATAGTGCCCACCCCTCAGTTCTTTGGACCATTTCGTTCTTCTAAACGTGCTTCATTCCCTGCTGCTGTGGGACTTTTGTAGATGCAAAACTTCTGGGCTTTCTCGAGATTTGAACATGTTACATCACATAGAGACTTCAATCCGGTTCTGCATACCCTGTTTAGTCAGACATTATGTATAACTTTCCAAAGGTGGCTTTTTTTTTGTTTAAGATCCCTGGCTTTCCTAAGTTTCTCCGTTCTCACATAACTGTTGAAGTTAGACGGTTAATTTGCACCTTCCGTTATATGTTCCGTGTGACGTTTAATTTTATCGATTTTTGTAGGGTCTCTTTTAAGCCTGTATTCCCTCTTCGGTCGTCCTCCCTATCTTTGATCTGCATGACCTTGCGCTTGTCTGGATTAAACTCTAGCAGCCGCTTTACCCCCATTGTATCGAATGAAAGGTGTCAAACTATAAGGGTTTCGAAGGATAAGTTTCACCCTGTAAATCTTTTGAATAAAAAAAACTTCCAACATATATAAACGTGTTCATTATTAGGTGCTAAGCTCTAATAATATGGGACAAATTGCCAAACAAATAAAACTTGCTGATTTCATAGGTGTGAGGCTTATGGTGTCTTGATTTGAAAGGTGTAGTGAGGTAAGGAAGAAGAGAGGTGGTAGTTGTAAGAGACTTGCGTGAGGCACCCATGCAACAGGAAACAGTAGACTCATTGTTCGACAGTGATTAAGTGTTTGATTTCCGTCAATGGTGGCTCATCAAGGCTCTTCCCACAACTGTTCTGAACTCCGGACCTGAGAGCAGCATACGTCTCTCACATACCTGAAAAATACTTAACGTGCCAGAAAAAAAGTCGATGAGCGTAAACGAAGAAAAAACTAATTAGGAGGATCTCCTTGAATATTTACTTGGAATATTTATTGAAAAGACAATCGGCTCGCCGAATGCTAATATAATTAAGCTTCAGCTTTATGTAGACAAGTATCCGTCTAACAGACGGAAACGGTTTTAGGATACCCACTAATCTTTTAACGACAATAATGTATTTATTTATCTTGTGTGTATATTTTAGGTAAATATTCTGTATAAAGATTTGAAGGATGCTACTTAAGTGACTAAAATATTTTTTTTTTATATATACTGTATTTGGTAGAAGTAATTTTAATAAGGTTATACCATAAAATTCTCAGCAGTGCATGTCGAGTGACATAGTTGTAGTGTTCATTTTTGTATTAGCAGACAAGACACACTGCGTTATTTATCTGACGCGATGTATCGAAGTTTTGAATGGTGTCATGGATTACTTGTCTGCCATATTGGACGTGAAGCCTTACTGATAACCACGGAAATATACCCAGCATATGTCAGATTTCTCTCGTCTTTCTAAACCTCAGTGATTGTTTGGTGTGCTGATGGACGTAGGAATTGGAGAGATTAAAGTCGAACATATCACAAGCTTCTCCACAAATTATGAAAGGCGATAATGAAGACCCGCAGTTGTGTGAGAAAAAAATGTGGCATCAGCAGAAATCTTCCCTTCCAGGAAAGTGCATTGATGTTGAAGATTTGGTCCAAGGATTTGGAGCTGCCCTTCCATTCTGATTATCTCCCATTCCCCAGGAGCTGTAAGACCCCACGGATTTAGCGTCCCCATGAAATAATAGCACAATGCAGTCGTTTGAGTAGTGAACATTTAATATTTGCTTTAGTGTTAAAAATGTGGTTTTATTTGTTGAGTAATCATGATTGACTGTAGTATAGAGCGTCACGACTTGGTTTTGGGTGTAGCACAAGGTGGGTGATGTATGGGGAGTCAGACTTTCACATCAGTTGATGGATGGATGAATAATTATTTATAGGGTATTTACTGGTAGGTATTTGACTTCGTGAATTTATACAATTATGGGATGGCTTGGTGTAGCTCCAGCTAGTTGGAGTGAAGCAGTACCCCACAAGCGTTAGAAAAAAGACAAGTACATGTACATATAACAAAAACACTTTTATTAAGTACAACGTCTTATCTACAAGTGAGTAATAAATCTTATTGTAGATGAAACGTCATATTTAATAAAAGGTCTGCCTTTGCTATACTTTTTTCCTACGAGTACCAGACACTTGCCACTGACATAGATTTATCAGTGGCAAGCACTGATTTCTATCAAGGTTTATAATTTTTTTTCGCAAAAGCTTATCAGTATGTTTGCGTAAAGTCACGACCCATATGGCTGACCAGCGCAAATCAACTGCCCTTAGTCATGGGAATGCAAGAAACTGAACATGTAGTAAGAGACAGCAGAACAAGGAAGATAATAGGAAGGAACACAACTCACTATCAAGGTTATAACAAGAGCTATATTTACGTAACTCCTTCACGCAAGATGGTTATCCATATGCGAGTTGTATTGTGCTTGCTTCCTCATCTGTGAGTATATGCTTATATAATTCCCACACAAGTGTGGACGTAAGAGAATGAAAACAGTTCATATAGTCACACTTTAAAGGAAAGGAAGCAGGGTAAACATTACGAGGGGAAGAGTAGATAGGTAGATAGACTTGCATGAAATGTTAGCTTTTCAAATTGTTATACTGTATTGTGTAATGTTTTGAAAATATTTTTTATGTTTAATTTTGTGGAGATAAAGTACTAGATGATGGCATACTTGTGGTACAAGACATGACGTCACGCCTTAAGAAGTGTCACATTAGGCACTCAGCTGGCCCTCACCCACACATTCCAGGACACTAATCCACATACTTCCAGTACCACATCAGCATTCCAAACATTGTTTTTACTTCCTAGTGAAAGGTTTAATCTACTTTTGCTACACAACTAATTACGTGTGTAATGGATGTCCTTGTATTATGTAGTCTTTGAATTATTATTATTATTATTATTATTATTATTATTATCATCATCATCATCATCATCACTGTCATCAGGATTAGCGCTAAACCTGTAGAGGGCAGTAAGGTTCTTGGAGTGCGAGATACACTACTTTGGATCAAACATGATTACGTAAATGCTACTAAATGCGACCATACATGTTAGTACAAAAAGTCTGATTTACAAGGAAGCGATACACATCTGTCATAGATTGTAAGTTTGATCTCTTCCTACAGTTTCGAGAGACTGAACATATTAGACTGTTGCCTGTTAGACTTCCACAGTAATATCGCGACGTGTGCTCTATTGCCACTTGGTATGTTCTTGTTCATTTAATAATGTAATTTACACTATTATGTTTTTTGCCTCGCAAATAAGTGGGAGCAAGAGTGTTAGGGGATAACGCCACACCCACTAGACCGGCCAACTGCTACTCTTTCGTCATTTCTCTGACTATACAAGATCATAAATGTGTAGGACTCTCCCAGGCGACTTGGTGTACATGTACGAAATATCAAACTCGTTCATTAATTAGTACCTTGATTATTAAACTGATGTGTAGCGTCACAGACGTCTTGCCTAAACTTAAGGTACAACTACTTTATTTACAATTTGTGTTTTAATTTCAGTCAGTTACATAGTAAATGGTGTTTGGTATATATAACAAGCATCCGAATATTAGGTTGCAATAACTATTATCTACACCATTATATTGAAGCAAGGAAATAGCTATTTGTAATTCAAGTTGGGAGGGCGCCAGTGTGGCTTTTGTTACGACTCTTATTCCAATTTCATGACTGGAAGGCTGAGAGACAACCGCCTGGGGAGAGGCAGCGACTGTAGTTCTTATTTATTTATTTAATAATTTGAACGTACAGAGGTACAAAAAAATACAGGTAAGAGCAGTATGCAAAAGCCACTTGTATGCATAGCATTACGGGCAGGCTTAAAATTACTTAAGATTAAGCAATGATGTTAGTTTCGTATATTAATTTTATCGGGCAACCTGCCTGAACGTGTATATTTCAAGTGTAATCAAAATATTGGTGCTTCACTTCAAAATACTTTAATAAACCAACAGTGATAAGATTAATGCATTGAAGACTACTGCCCGTGAACACCTGCGTAATATTAGAAGGCTGAGCCAGCCTCCAGCTCCTTGTGCTGACTGATTAACACGGATTCAGTGCTTCGCAAAATTATTCTAATTCATTGTATAATTCTATAGCGCAGGCGTCCTTGGAACAGTAAATTTAAGATTTTTTTCTTTTGTTTTGTTTTCGAAAAAGTCTGGTTCTCCTATGAGGCAACAGATCAATCCATAACCGGACCTTTGAAATAACCAATTCACATTCATAATTTAGTTTTTTAAACAACGGAATAACTGTTACCAAGACTAGGTGAAGTAGATTGTTGATCATTGCCATTAAAAAATAATTAATCTTTTTAGAGCAATTTTCCAGCGACATAACTGGTTGTCTTTGACATCATAAGAAAACAAACTAGCTTAAAACCAGGCTTCCCTTGTGACTGCTGATCATCCAAACTGGTTTTTGTCTGTGGACCGCCGACCCACAAACTCATCACAGCCTTTTTAATCCCGCAAATCCTACAGGAACTTTTGCAGTCTCTTAAATTCTTTGTCTTTGTTCTGGAAGAAAGTTTAGTAATAGTGGATCTCTGATATTGGCACTGCGAGGCATTGTCACCCGCTGCTTTTCATTATCTTCGAAAGCACCTACCATGCGTGGCGCACACGTATAATACATGTAGGGTTTCTTCTGGTGGATGAGCGGTAGGACTGTAGGAAGCAGGTGGACGATGTAGCATGGCCAACATCACACTTCTCTGGATGATCAATGTTGAGGGGACCGAGAGCTACGGAATAAAGTACTCATGCGTCGCTTAATGACGGGGATAAGTTCTGAGAAATACATCGTTAGGCGATTTCGTCGTTGTGCGAACGTCATAGAGATGTTATGAGGCTGCTGCCGGCGTAACACTGCATACTGTTTTATAGTAAACTTTTTTTTTTGTAAGTAGAAAAAGTACACTCTAGAATAACGATAAAAAGTACAATATAGTAAATATATAAACCAATAACAGTTTATCAAGTATTAGGTATTGTACATAATTATGTAAGTAAGTTTATTCAGGTTAACACAAATGCAGTTACATAGATTATCATAGCAGCATATGTATAGAGAACATAGGATAATCCAAAAAAGTCAGACGGAGTGACTTATTTCCATTGGGGTCCTTTTACCTTATTGTTATAATATAAAGGAGATAATATCACATTATCTCCTTTACAGAATAATATCTTATACTATAAAGGAGATATACTACGAATAAGGGAAGATTATGTGTGTATTAGCTAAAAAAAATAAAAAAATCCTTCTCCCTTTCTGTCACTACATTCATTAGGCACCTTTTGGCACTCTTCTTGAACTGGTTCATGCTACGACTGGCTTTGACATGTGCAGGCAGTCTGTTTCATTCATTTATTGCTGTACAATAAAAGGTGTTTGAAACCTGGCCACTGACTGTGGGCACTGCAGAGTTGTGCTCTCTCCCCCTAGTACTATGATTGCTCCGGTTCCCAACCTTGACAAAATTGGCAGCAAGATATTCTGGATATTGTTTATGAGCAATTTTATAATCTTGATTTAACCCCAGGTTTACTCTGTCTTCAACATTCAGCATATCCAATTGTTGCAATTCATCCTGGCCTACATGTTCTCTTGGACCCAGGTCCAGGATGAATCTTACTATTTTGTTCTGGGTGATTTGCAGTCTATCTTTCAGTTTTCTCTTTTTTGTGTGTGTCAAGGCAGAGTACCATGAAGAGCAAGCGTAGTCTATGACATTGTATAAGGGCTAGACATAGGGTTCTGCGAGCATCAGTAGGTAGACACTGTGCTTGTCTGTAGAGGAACTTCAGTCTGGCATTCGCTTTCTTTATTACATTGTTCCCTATCAATTCTCCTGACATGCATGGGTCAAAGAGGATTCCCAGTTATCTTACTGAGGAAACTGAAGTGATGGGCTCCCCATTACACCGGACATGAAAATTATTTACCCTTCTCAGTTCGTTTCGTGCCAAAGAGAATGGCTTAAGTTTTCCCGAGGTGTAACGACAGTTTGTCTACTAACCATTTGCTGCAGGACTCCAGTTCCTGTGTTAATACATTAGCTATATCTTGTGAGTCTTTAATTGACACTAACAGAGCACTGTCATCTGCATACAGTAGGAGTTTGCACTTTACACTGATGGACATGTCATTAACATAAAGGAATAATAAGGGACCCAGAATACTACCTTGGGGAACTCCGCATGCTATCGGCAGGGGTTCTGATTCTGTTTTGTTGATTTTGACAATTTGTTTCTTATTGCTAAGGTAGGACTTAAACCAGTCTACAGAACCTATGCCGATAGCTTAAAGTTTCTTACATAATATATTGTGGTTTGACAGTATCGAAGGCCTTTTGCAAATCTAAGGTTACCATCCTTGTGAGGTTCCCGATCGACGTTTCAGTTCTCATGTAATCCATCAGATTAATTAGGGAGGTGTCGGTTGAGTAAGATCTTCTAAAACCTGATTGATAACTATGAAGAATGCAGTTGTACTTGAGAGTACACCGCCCTCTCAAGGATTTTGGATATTGCACCGAGTATACTAACAGGCCTATAGTTGCTTACATCAGACCTACTATTTTTCTTGAAGATAGGAGTAACTCTGGCTTTGAACCCCTCCGGTACGGTATTAGTGGTGATGGACAAATTTATTATGTGAGCAATAGGGATTGACAATTCAGAGGCACCATCTTGCAGGAGCTTTGACGGGATGTTATCAAAGCCGGTGCTCTTAGTTGGGTTTAACCCCTTAGTTCTTTTTGAACAAAGTCGTGAAATACACTTACTAGTTGACAACTGTTTGGGGTTACCCCTATATTGGTATAGTATGTTTTAAACTTATCAGTCTGTGTTAAAGGTATTTGGTGCAGCCGGTAGTGTTGATGCAACAGGTGTGTGGTAGGAATTTGCCGCTTTAGTTGTTTCGTGGCATACCTTGTTATCGATATTTAGTACTATGTTAGATCTATCTACTGGTTTATGGCTATACCCAAACTGTTTTAGTTGTTACAAGAGCTTTCTGGGGTTATTCTTGTATTCTCAATTTTTGAGCAATAGTGCCTTGCCTTTGCTCCTTTTATAAGTCTCTGCTCTCTGTTTCGCGCTCTTTGGAATTTATTTAGCGCTGCAGTATCCTGTCTCTGCCCTAAATCTTTTTAGCAACTGGTCTCTGAATTTCATATTATCTAATATCTCGGTAGTCGTCCAGGGTTCAGTTCCTCGTTTAATCCTAACCTCTTTAACTGGTGCAATATTATCAAGGATGGCAGTGAACATTGTTTTGAATTTTTTCCAGGCATCATTTACGTCCGTACAACTTATCGCTGTCCAATCACGATTGTGTAGCCTATTTACTATTGTTTCTTTACTGTAGTTTCTAGTTGACCTCATTTTTATTGTCCTGTGTAGGCCTATCCTATCCCTAGTGATTTTCCTGGTGCAGTAAATGATGAAATGATCACTAAGACCTGTGGTAATGACGCCTGACTGACTGATGTTCTCAGAGCGGTTACAAAGTATGTGGTCAATTAGGGTGGCTGAGAACTGTTATCCGGGTTGGTGTATTAATTAGTTAAGTGTAACTATTTAAATCTAGAATTTGCTTATACCTTTTGCATAGCCCGTTATTTTGTTGCTGAAATCAGATATTGAAGTTTCCCAGTTGTGGAAAATTGCATTTATCTGAATGTAACTAATTATGTACATAACAGTAAATAATAACAAAGATAATTATTATTTATCAATGTTACATAAAGTAGGAATTTGGGACACCTAGGTCGCAAAAAATGTCCCCCCTTCGATACCTACCACTGTCATAATAACCACAAGTTGCTCTGGACCTATTAAATGTAATATACATACACCAGGAATACTGGTAAATATATAAATTTGTGGACTATTATTAAAAATAATGGTTATATATATACACAATTACATAACAGAAGGAAAATATATCTTAATATCACTCGCCAATTTGACTGGAGATTAATGTGTATCATACTCAGAAAACCTCACTCTAACTAAATCTATGAAAATAATGCTGGCCAGAATTACACACAAATCTAGAGAGCTTATCTGAGGTTCCTGGAGCTGTCTTGTCCAGTCGTCTGATATCTCAAGTTATGCAGGAATGCACATCCACCAATTTCGCCTCCTATTTGAGGGGTCAACACAATTTTAACCTCTAGAGCACGAAAAATTCTTCCCATTACACCAACGTTTGTACAAAATTCAAAACCAAGATGGCGAGTCTCGTCTCCGCAGACGCAGGCTTTCCGTTTTCTATGACAAATATTATTAAATACAGTATGGCCATCTATTTACATATAAATACTGAATTTCTGGAAAATATATACAGTATTTTCCACACCAGTATTACTGTCTCGCAATTGTTTTCTAAGTCCTGACAAGACTCTTGAAGAGTCTTCTAAGAACTGGTCTTGGGTGCTAGGGCGGTAACTAGTTCCTACTAAGATGGGTTTGGTCTTGGGAAGCAGCACTTCAAATCATAGAATCTCAAGTTTTTTTGTCATTTAAATCAGGTCTTGGGTTGTAAGCAAAGTCATTTCTCACGTAGGCACATACCCCACCACCTTTTCTGTTCCTATCTAAGCGTTTTATTATTGTAACCTTCTATTTTGACCTTGTCAGTCACCGTATCATCCAACCAGGATTCAGAGATGAATATAACTGCCACCTTAGTTCTGTTAGCTAGAATCCTAATCTCTGCCAATTTTGGAAAAGGTGATCTTGCGTTGACATGAGTAAAGGGAAGGCCTGTTTTCATGAAACAATTATAATTATCAATGTATGGCAAAGGGACATTTGTATTAAAATGGGTAAATCGATGTCATCATTGCTAAAGGGTAACTGTGCTAAAGTGCATTTGTTACAAACTATGAATTCTGGCACCACTGCCATAATCGAACACGCATACATTATGCACCCACTCCTTACACCTTTTACATAACGTGTATTTACTGTTCTTTCGGACCTTAGTACAGTGAATAAATGTCTGGTGGTGTTCGAGATAATAAGATTGGCTGTATTGATTCACAGCATGAACATCAAAATGGTATACAATACCGACAGGTTGTTAGGTAAGACACATATGCAACAGTTAGACAACTTTATTCCGAAACGTTTCGCCTACACAGTAGGCTTCTTCAGTCGATTACAGAAAATAGGCAGGAACAGTAGAGATGTGAAGACGATGTAATCAGTCCATCACCCTTGTAGTCGTAGAATTTGAGGTTGTCAGTCCCTCGGCCTGGAGAAGTTCGGTTCCATAGTCCATAGTTCCTGACTATGGTACCGAACTTCTCCAGGCCGAGGGACTGACAACCTCAAATTCTACGACTACAAGGGTGATGGACTGATTACAGATAGTTCCTGACTATGGAACCGAACTTCTCCAGGCCGAGGGACTGACAACCTCAAATTCTACGACTACAAGGGTGATGGACTGATTACATCGTCTTCACATCTCTACTGTTCCTGCCTATTTTCTGTAATCGACTGAAGAAGCCTACTGTGTAGGCGAAACGTTTCGGATTCACAGCATATAGACTTAAGGTTATCATTCCTAGCTACTAGACCAGCATTATCACCGTCATTTATCTGCCTGTTTTGTCCCTGCACAATAGTTTGAGGTCCTGGACTAGTTTGGATATTGCCACTTAACAGCGCCACTATAAGAACTGTGGGCCACTGTTTTTGTTTGGGTATGCGGTGTTACCATACCTTGCTGCGATATTGGCATTTACGTTTCTGGTAGGCTGGCAACTGCTGTGTTTTCACTGTCCAGGTTGTGACCCCATTCGCCTTTTTAAGTCCACATGACCGATTTCCTGCTTGAGAATTGCAGGATAAAGATTAACATAATTAAGGCAGCCTGTACCCCTCTGATGCCGGCCATTTTCACTATATACTTTTATATGACTGGCAGCCCATGGGCTTGGGACCACCGTCGTAGATGCAGTCCATCGTTGACCGAAATGTCATTTTGCAGCACATGATTGTTTGAGAGAAACTCGAATAAAACTCTGGAAAAAATAAATGTACATTTAATCAGAGATATTTTTGGGTGCTGCCAAGTAGCTGCACCCATTTCCATTTGAATGGCAACTCCTTCAGATTTTGAATGCATTCATATCCGTCCAGTTACTGTTTGTCACTTTATTCTAATCTAGCATCAACTCATTATTATGTAATCAGGGAACGTTTAAGAATTGGTGCTGGGTAATGCATAAGAAACGAACGGTGTGAACTGAGGATAATTAGACATGCAAGGAAGCAACCTCAAACACTACCTTATTACTAGTGATACAGAAAATTAACACGATCAGTGTCTTAAAATATACTGATTGAATTTTACTATTTGTTAATTACAAACTAAACTACAAACGATAAAGATATGCAAAACTGGAAAACATTTGGAGTAGCTGCACGTACAGTGACTTTTGGAAAAAAATATTTTTTTGGATGATTCAGTGACCAATATGACACGGTTCTGACAAGACACTTTTACAGAACAATTTTTCATTGGGGTAACAGGGCATTTAGATCGATTAAGGTCTAAATAGATCAAAACTTTGTACCAGTGAAAACTTGTTATGCGAAGGTATTTTCGTTTTAGTCAGCAACACACCATTGAGATCCATTATAACCCATTTGTGCCGGTAATAAGTGTGGGAGGGAGCCATGCATTGTGTTTGAATTACGTAATAGGTATTGTTTTATACAGAATTCCAGACTGTAGTTTTATTAAGGTTTAGTTTAAACGCTTATTATCTTAATTTTATTTTTTATAATTTTATTATCAAATTTAATAGTCTTGTGCTCAGGTTTATGTACTAGAGTTTAGTTCATCCAAGTCAGTCGTAATTAGATAACAGAATACATATTATAGGTGGAATATAATGAAATTAACTCTTTTTAGACTTAATGTTATACATAAGAACATAAGAATGGAGGAACACTGCAGAAGGCCTACTGGCCCATGCGAGGCAGGTCCTTATCAAAACGACTACTACCTAAAGCTTCCCAAGAAATAACTCCCGTACCCAATGACACCAATCAAACCCAGCCCCTCCCACTCATATATTTGTCCAGTCTCTTCTTAAAGCTACCCAAGGTCCTAGCCTCTATCACCCCACTGGGAAGACTGTTCCACGCATCTACAACTCTGTTAGAAAACCAGTACTTACCTATGTCCTTTCTAAATCTAAATTTATCCAGCTTAAATCCATTATTCCTGGTTCTTACCTGGTTCGACACCCTCAGTACTTTATTAATATCTCCCTTGTTTATGCCCGTCATCCACTTATACACTTCAATGATATCTCCCCTCATTCTACGCCTCTCCAGAGAGTGGAGATTTAAGGCTTTAAGTCTATCTTCATACGGGAGGTTCCTTACACAGTAAATCATTTTAGTAATTCTTCTCTGTATGTTCTCTAATGAGTCTATATCCATCCTGTAGTAAGGGGACCAAAACTGAGCAGCATAATCTAAATGAGGCCTCACTAGTGATGTATAGAGCTGTAAAATGACTTTTGGACTTCTGTTACTTATACTTGTAATAAAGTTGGTAGAATTACCGACAATATGTAAAGTAAAAGGACACAAGTGCAACTAATGTGACATTTATTGTGGCAACGTTTTGCTTGATAAAGCTCCTGGAGAGCGAAACGTTGCCACAATAAATGTCACATTAGTTGCACTTGTGTCCTTTTACTTTACTTACTTATACTTCTTGAGATAAATCCAAGTAATCTGTTGGCCTTGTTGCGCACACTAAGGCACTGCTGTCTTGGCTTTAGATTTCTGCTTACCATGACTCCCAAGTCTTTTTCACATTCTGTATGATCAAGCTCTACTTCACCTAGATTATAGCTTCGAGGGTTATTTTCATTACCAAGGGCAAGTACCTTACACTTATCCACATTGAACTTCATCTGCCATTTTTCAGACCAAGACATTAATTTGTCCAAATCGTCCTGGAGTTCATTGATATCCTCCTCAGAGTGAATTATACGGCCTATCTTTGTATCATCAGCAAATTTACACAACACTTAGGTCGGGAATGTTAATGGTAATTAATATGATGCAAGTTAAACGAAAAATAAACTGACATAAATTGAGAGAAGAACTCTCGAGATTGTTAATGGCCTTCAAGACACTTGCCCTTCTGACTATACCAACTATTTCACCATCCCTAGTCATCCCTTCCCTGCCTTTTATTACCTGGTATGCATTCTCGACTCGTATATTTAAGCATCAGCAATGACTTGAAATATCATTTAGTAATGCGTTGAATACTTTATGGTAAGTAAAGTTTTGGATAGTGTTTGAGATAAGGGTAAAGTTAGCCTGGTTGTGGCAGTAAAGCATGCCAGAGGCCACAGTGATGGGAGCAGTCTGGCACCCGGTGCCTGGTCCTGCTGCCAGCCAGCTCAGTGTTGCGCCAACCATCGTCTGTTATTGCTGGACACCTCTCTGCCTCGCTACCTGTTGGGTTACTTGGTAATGTGTAGCGAAGCTCTTGTGAACCGAGAGGCAATTTGCGGAGTGCGAGATGACCCACTGGACGATCTGCCTAGTGCTTAAGGTGTTCATGGCTCCATATCCGCATTCAGAGCACCGGGAATAATGCCCTGACCATGAAACAGTGTCCGAGTTGGTAGTGACATGTGTTCACTGTGGCCCTCCAATGACAGATTTTATGGTCCTCTTGGAGAGTGACTATATGAACATTGGCAGAAGACGAAGTTTTTTGCGTTTCTCTCTCTGAACTTCGGTGTATCTTCCTGTTTACCTCCACTCACCCCTCCCCCTTTCCTCTTCCCCTTCCGATTAGGATATCCTGTGTTTCATGGCTTCGCAATGCCTCTCAGTGCACTTAAGATGCAACCAGTATTGATGTGGGAGTGTGATATAAAAATGCGACGGTGAAAAGTGCGGTGGAGAAGGGAGGGCTGGTCTGATGCAAAATAACCGCTGGCGTGATTTGCAGTATAGAAATGCTTCGACAGTTTTCAGATGAACCCACTTTCATCAAAATGGTATACAATACCGACAGTTTGGTAGGTAAGACACATAGGCAACTTTATCCCGAAACGTTTCGCCTACACAGTAGGCTTCTTCAGTCGAATACAGAAAGTAGGCAGGAACAGTAGAGATGTGAAGACGATGTAATCAGTCCATCACCCTTGAAGTCGTAGAATTTGAGGTTGTCAGTCCCTCGGCCTGGAGAAGTTCAGTTCCATAGTCAGGAACTGTCGCTTGATCTTCAGATAGTTCCTGACTATGGAACTGAACTTCTCCAGGCCGAGGGACTGACAACCTCAAATTCTACGACTTCAAGGGCGATGGACTGATTACATCGTCTTCACATCTCTACTGTTCCTGCCTACTTACTGTATTCGACTGAAGAAGCCTACTGTGTAGGCGAAACGTTTCGGGATAAAGTTGCCTATGTGTCTTACCTACCGAACCCACTTTCGTTCCTAGCAGTAACCATGACAGTCACCACTGGAAAAAATTGGTTTCATTTATATGGCAGGCGAATCGAATAGGTTTGGTTAGTCCTTTGGTGTGTGAGAGGCGCATCATTTAAGCGTAGCGGCACTATTCTGTGTGTTATTGTTTAGCAACACCTACTGTGGCTCTTACTGCCTGCGAAGGCACCGGGCTAATTTCATAATTAAGCAAAAATGATTTACGGATGAATTAAAAATATGAAGAATGTTGTCGATTTACTCGTCAGGAAAATCGCCTGACCCGGGTCCTTGGCAAATGCAGCTCGGATGTGATACGGAAAACCGACAAGGAGGGCATGCATGTGCACTACAGCAGGTAACCAAACGGGGTGTTAAGTGAGGGGCGAGGGCGTGTGTAGTACCAGCCATATTTAGTTATGTTGGGCGTGGGTGGACAGCAGGCCTGCTGCACGGGCAGGTGTGGTGCTACCATTGGTCAACATACCACCGCCCATACTTCTAGTCCTACATGGGCGAGTGTGGTGCTACTATTGGTTAACATGCATGCTATCGCTATGCTATCTTATACTATATGGGTAAGCGCGGTGCTACCTACCACTGATCAGCATGCCACAGCTCGCAGCATGGCTGTCGCAGTATCAGGGTTAACGTGCTCAGTCAAATAACACTATGAACCTTTCTGTGAGTAAGGTACACTCGATACGTGAGACACTGCTGCATGCGTTTCGCTCGTGAACTTGTCGGTATTGTATACCATTAAAAAAAAAGGTATACCAGCATTGAAAGTTTGAAGCCGATCAGAGAAGGCATTCTTAATTTATCATACGAAAAGTTGGAAATCTATATTTTGTTCGAAGAGATCAAACTTCCTTCCTGAACTTCCTTAGACCAAAATTGATTACCTCCCGTCCCCCAGGCACTATGATTCATGAGTTTAGCGTTTCCCCCATGAATGTACAATAATGCAGCTGTGACATAAATAAGCAATTTAGTATTTGCAGGCTCGGTTTACACAAGAATGTAATTTACATCAGTCATATGTTTAGTCTTCACCAAATATATAAACCCCAGGATGGAGGAGAAAGTTTAGTAACTGTGAGCATCATGGGGAGAGAGGAACAGCAGAATACTGTTATATATTAGTACTGTACTCCCGACAACAGTGCTAGTGATATCAATTGTCATGTAGAATGAAAAGAAATATGACGGGTCCTCAGTGTCGTAGAGGTAGGCAGAGGTAAAAAAAAAACTAGGCTCTATAATGATAAAAAAACAAAATTAATTGGTACTTTTTTTGAGGGAAGGGTTGAGCACATTCAAATTCAAATTCAAAGTTTATTCTCTATAAAGATTACAATGTTGAATTTATAGAATTTGGTTGTTGTGTGGTTTACATGTAGTTAAATAATGATTACAGAGTGTACCACTAGACATAACCCCCCCCCAGGCGCGGTATAATCCTCCGGGTTTAGCTCTTCCCCCTTGATTATAATAATAATAGAACGCCTAGCATGGCTAGGCATTTCGGGCAGGCTTAGTTTAATACTTTATTTTAAAATATTACAAATTATGAGGTAAGTTGGTATTATGGCTAAGTGACTAAATACTAGTTTGTGAGTTTAGCAATGTGAATGCTTTTGTTTTGGCACAGTACATAGTTTCAGTATTGGAGTATCATAGGATTCATTATTTTAAGATTGAGATTAATATTTCTGTTTATGGTCAAATGGGTGAGTGAGTGTGTGAACCACCAGGTGGTATTCGTGTAGTTAGTTGATGGGGTTTATCAGGGAGATAAGATGTTTTCTAATGGTAGTTTTGAAGGTGATGAATGTATCTGCAGTTCTAGAGTTCTCAGGTAGGGTGTTCCAGATTTTAGGGCCTTTGACATACATTGAATTTTTGTAAAGGTTTAGTCGGACATGGGGAATGTCGTAGAGATGTTTGTGTCTGGTGTTATGCCTGTGGGTTCTGTCACAACTATCAAGAAAGCATTTTAGGTCAAGGTTAATATTGGAGTTTAAGGTCCTGTAGATGTAGATTGCACAGTAGTAAGTGTGGATGTACTGAACAGGGAGTAAGTTTAGATCTATGAAGAGTGGGGGGGGGGGTGTACTGCCAGGGATGGGATTTAGTGATTATTCTTACTGCAGCTTTTTGTTGGGTTATTATTGGCTTTAGGTGTGTTGCTGCAGTTGATCCCCAAGCACAAATAACATAGGTGAGGTATGGATAAATAAGCGAGTGGTATAGTGTGAGAAGGTCATTTTGCGGCACGTAGTATCGTATCTTGGAGAGGATCCCAACTGTTTTGGATACTTTTTTGGTTATGTGTTGGATATGGGTGCTGAAATTCAGGTTGTTGTCAAGGTATAGGCCTAGGAATTTGCCCTCATTATGTCTGGTAATTAGAGTGTTGTCGATCTTAATGTTAATTTGTGCATCTCCTGCTCTGCTACCAAACATAATATAGTAGGTTTTGTCAGTGTTAAGCGTAAGTTTATTGGCTGTCATCCAAGTCGATATTTTGATCAGCTCCTTGTTAACAATGGTGTTGAGGGTGGCAAGATTAGGGTGAGAGATGACTTAAGTCGTGTCGTCAGCAAAGAGAATGGGTTTCAGGTGTTGGGATACGTTTGGAAGATCATTGATGTATATGAGGGAGAGCAGGGGACCAAGGACACTTCCCTGCGGAACTCCAGTATCAAGTGGCCGTGTTGTTGATGCTGTGTCTTTAATGGTAACATACTGATACCTATTAGTAAGGTAAGATTTGAAATAAGCAAGCGCATGGCCTCTTATACCGTAATGGTCAAGTTTGTGGAGTAGGATGCTGTGGTCTACTGTGTCAAAAGCATGATACATTGAATAAATTCTAATATGGTTCCACAGCTGGGTTGCAGTGTCGATGTGATGAAACGTGATTGCATTCAGTGTATATCCTCACTAAAATATGTAAAATGACAAACAACTTATGCGTTTAGGGTAAACATCAAATTCTAATTAATTTTCCGTTTTGAAATACAGTCTTGTGTTATAATAAACATTTTAGGCTGTATTACCCATATAGGTTTAGCCATTGCTCTTTTAAATTGAATTTTTAGTCTTACCTGGAGATGGTTTCGGGGGTCAACGCCCTCGCGGCCCGGTCTGAGACCAGGCCTCATGGTGGATCAGGGTCTGATCAACCAGGCTATTACTGCTGGCCGCACGCAAGCTGACGTACGAACCACAGTCCGGTTGGTCAGGTACTGACTTTAGGTGCTTGTCCAGTGCCTTCTTGAAGACAGCCAGGGGTCTACTGGTAATTCCCCTTATGTTAGGTGCCTCTCCAGTGCCTTCTTGAAGACAGCCAGGGGTCTACTGGTAATCCCCCTTATGTATACTGGGAGGCAATTGAACAGTCTTGGGCTCCTGACACTTATTGTGTTCTCTGTGTACTCGTGGCGCCCTTCTTACGAATGATTTCATCACCTTGTCACTACGCCTAAAGCTCTCAAGATTTCCATGTCATAAAATAGTAATATATTACTAGCTTTAGAGCTGGAAGATCATGCTTGCCACAACCGTTAAACTGTTAGGATAAAATTAGAGACTTTGATTGAACCAAAACGCTGATGTGGTCTACACCGTGGACTTCGCAAAGTAGGATACGCCAACATTGAAGCTGATCTGAAGAGATCTCAAGATTTCGTACTGCAACTGCTGCTCTAATTCCATGTAAACAGTTAGCACCTATACAACCCAGTAACGATCCAAACTTTCGTTTAATATACACAGGTTTCAAGCTTTTAGTCTTTATCAGGTGAGGTATTCTGGAGGAAGAGTGAAAAAAAATCAGACGACCACTACAGTTTTATTTTCCTGGGTTAACGTGGGTTATTAACGCACCTGGGTTAATATGCCGGTTAAAGTCTTGATTCTAATCTGACTCCTTCGAGAATGTCTGGAAATGTTTAATTTTCAATTGATTACCAGTATAATGACTGGAAAAAGTATATGTTCAGCTTTTTTGTAAATGGTGCTAGATATTTCGACTTTGTTACTTACGTTTTTTTGAGCGACGTCATAAAGGTTATTTTAGAGTATATGGCTGGTGATAAGCATAGTTACAACAGTTTCTGGTAATGTAGATAATTGAGGAAGGGTACAGTCCTTGTGGCTTAGCGCTTCTTTTTGATTATAATAATAATAATGAGGAAGGGTACCAAGAAACAAGATTAGGAGTGTTATCCGGAGATAAAGGTTTGGGATATAAACCTGTATTTCCCAAGTTATTGGTGTAGAAGGCAAGGTAGTCAAGATTGGTGAATTAAAGTGAGTGTAAGTCGGAGGGTGAATATTTCAAACACGAGGAAATCTCAGAGCTAAATCACAATGATTGTGGATACTGGCGCACTAAGAGATACGGGTGAAAGACTTTTTAGGAGGTAGGCGAGTCATTTAGTTAAAACATGTGTTGGACGAGAGCCAGGTCCACGGGGAAAATATGCAAGCCTTCACCACGTGTTTGTGACGCGGCTAAAACTCCTTACCTCACGTGTCACTGAAGTAGACTAGAAGCTGTCTGGTGGGATGAGAAGTGGTTCAACAAGTTTTTGTTCTGTAGCTACAAGATTTTTGTAATAATTTTGTATAAAACTAGGTTTCTCCAGTCTTTTTCATTATTTTCGACAAATAGAACCAGCTTATTTTTAAAGTATAAATTCACTTATTTAGGCAATTCGTATTACACTGTATAACAATAAATGTAATTATATACAAAAAAAATCATAGGTCTTTAGTGGCATGATTTAGCCAAAGATCTCTCGGTAACATTCTGGGTAAATTCCTGATGTATTAAATTGTCTTAGTGTGACTTTTTTTTAATAAGGTAACCCTTTAAGGAAGGTGTCAAAATCCGGCCAATGAACACTGTATAGGTAATATTGAATTTTTGTCTTGTTAAAGCTTTGGGTGTGAAAAACACTTCCTGACGTAAAGGTATCTTGCCTTAGCTAACGGCTGTAGTGTTAAAATTTCTCTACAGTAATTTGGGGTTCTAGCTGGTATAAAACAAACTTCCGTATTATTGGATATTGACAAAAATCGTCATTTATTTATGCTCGGACATTCCTCCACAAGCAACTGTGCTCTGTGCTTAAGTACGATGTTCGTTACAGAAATAATCTTGACATTACAAATATGAAAATCATTTCAGTGGGATGACGCGAACTTGATACAATTTCGAAATGTCTGTAAATATACAGAGTCCAGTCGTGTGCAGTTTCAGAAATAATGTGAAAGGACTTGTGATTAAGAATCGGCACCATGTCTACTTATGAAATAATGTGATAAAATATGTGGTGACATCGCTCATTAAAGACATTACAGGGATTTACGAAATATATCATCATGAACTTCTTGAGGAATCTTATTCAGGTAAATAGTGATTTGCATTTATATTTTCCATTTAGCGCCTCAACCATTTTGCAGTATTTATTAGGCTTACCTGAAAATTGTCTCCCCTTCTAAGTATATTAATATGCAAATATTTGATAAGTTATTTCTTATTTTTTTTTTCATTTAAACTGACTTACCAGTGTGGCCTAAGCTTGTTAAAAATTTACGTAACAAATTATTTGCATAACTTTAGTTTTCCATTATTAATTATTATTGTTGGTAGGACGATCTTTCAGGTGACCTGTTATTTTTAGTTTTCCACGGGAGGACGACTCTTTGGGTGACTTATTTTTTGACATTTATTAAATACTGTATATATTAATATATTCATTTTTTTTTTATTTTTCATCTCCTCCCTTTTCTTCCCGCTCTCCCTCATTGATCTCCTCTTCCATATTCTCCTCATTCTCTTCCTCCCGCATTATATTCCTCGTACTCTTTCTTTTCCCCCCTCCCCCCTTGTTCTCTCCCTTTTCATTCTCTTCCTCATCCCCCATCTCTCATTCCTTCTTTGTATAATAGTTCAGGCAATATAAACGTTTTCTGGTTACTGTTATAGCTACCGTTTTCTGTCAGTCTATTGTAAACATATCAGAGTTGGACTGTGCAGATTGCGTCAGTACAACTTTTTATGAGCACCTTCAGCACTGTTCTTGGTGGAGTAAGGTTAAGTAAGGACGTCTGGCTCTACCTCTGCCTTAAGCAACTGTGACGAATTTTCTTGTTTTCTCCCCGGGAAGCTTGTCTTCATGATGCCCGTAGGGAATGATGAGGACAAGAAGAAACTGTATTGAACATTACATATCTCTGCTGTGAAAGCAGTGTTAATTAAACACTGAATTCAGTGTATGTAAATGACACTGAGTCACACAGTGTGGTGTGTGTGTGTGTGTGTGTGTGTGTGTGTTTCAAGAAACTAAGTAACCTCGGGTTTCAGCGAGTTGTGTGGCCTCTGACCTCAGAGTGTGAGAACAACTCCATCAATCCTCGGGTTGCCTGGCTTGGTTGTACACTTATTGCCTGTGTGTTGGGAGAGGGTAGGAATTATGGCTGCCTTGTAGGAAAATCGCATGTTTTCGTAAAAAAAAAATCCCCGTTTATAAAAAATATTACATCCATGGGTGCAGTAAACCTGTAGGGTCCATATAGTTCCTAGGGGAAATGGGAAGCAATCAGGTTCGATGGAAGGAAGGAAGCACAGGTCCAATTTAGATAGAGCGCCTCTTGCTGGCATCAAGGAACCTCCCTTGAGGGGTTGTCAAACATAAATAGTATTTATGGCTGTGTAACTCAGATATAATTAAACATCTGAAGGACCTGGGCCTTTCAAGGGTGGTGCATTGATGCTGGTGAGGGGCTCTTGATCCAAGGAATTAACCTATTCTCCCCTTCCTTGGATCAACTCTGATTGCCTTCCTTTCTCAAGGTGCTGCATAACTCCTATGGGTTTAGCACTCTTCCATGACTAATGAACAACCTGGGATCAGTCTCAGAGGGACATGACCTCGCAATGAGCACATTCTTTCTTCTACTAGTGGCCTGTACCTCACCTCCTGTCAGTATATAAGGCTCCATACTGTCACTTCAACTTCACATTGTTTCAGACTATAGACAAATGCTCTTCTTCAGGCTTAGGGACTGACCAACTCAAAACTGTCTTCAAGGGTGGACTGATTACATTGTCTTTTCATCTCTTCTGCTTTTACCAACTTTTCTGTACTCGACTGAAGAAGTCAACTGTGTAGATGAAACATTTCGAAATAAAGATACCTAACTGTTGCACATGTCTTTCCTAACAACCTGTTAGTATTTTATACCATTTTAATATTCAGTCTCAGCACAGGTTGAAATGCTGGGCATGTTTCCTTACACCTGAGTATTAGCTGACTGTTGTAGTTCATAGCCTGAGGAAGATCATTAAAGGACCCTAATGGAATTAATTGATTGACTTTCTCAGGTAATTCTTAGTACAAATTGTCGGTTGGTGGGTAGCAACCATCCTGTCAAATAGAAACTGTTAATTATTTATTTATTTATTTTTTTGCACTGGCAGGATTGCTGATCTTTCTGTTGCATGCACGTCAAGATGATGGTAAATCCTCAAACTTATACTTACTACTGAAGTAGTAACGTTTTTACTTCCCTCTGTGCTTCTTGATAGCTCATCACCCTGAAATATTTCCTTTTCAACCTAGAAGGCCAGATCTTAGACAGGGTCATTGGGGATGATAATCCCCAGATCCACTAATAGATACATACTAAACTTTTGGGTTAATAATCCAAATAAGATCTTCATCTGTTATGAATGTGACATACTGTATTATTTTTTAGTACCTGTTGTAAAATTTCTTAATAACGGTACTACCTGAGTACATAGAGCAATAACATGACATCTTTACTTGGTTATTATTGGAGGGATTATTACTATTTCAAGTCCTTAACATTGGGGTAAAAAATTTTTTCAGTCTTAATTCTGTAGGAATCTTAAGTACGTACTAAGAAAAAAAATATGAAGCACTAATTACAGAACTGCATGAAGTTTGTGGTTTTATTCTTTTAAAAATAGTTTGTGGGTATTTATACTAAAATAGTGATTTTATTGCAGGGTAACCAGTCCGGCAATAAAGCAGACGCTGGACAAAAGAAAAAGGTTGGAGACCATGGAAGCGCTGTAATGGTTTTTGACAATTAATTTGTTGTGTGCTTTAACCAAAACAGCAGCTAATAGGCTTATTCACTGTGTTTATATACAGTGTGTGTATACATGTCATGCTTAATAAGCTTAAGCTAGTCAAACAAGCTTAATTGCCTTAAAAGTAAATTCTTTCCAAAATATATTCATTGATAGATATATTCATGTGAATTATTATGCGCAGAACTTTTATTTTGCTCCCAAACTATCTTAACAGGTTAATCTCATATATGTGTATCTTAATTCTTCCCAGCTTATCTAAGGGTCAGCCTTTTAGTCAGTATTATTAAAATCTGTGACATATATTCAGACTGGCTTTTGCAGAAGGGTTGCAACATTTCATTTTTTCACAAGGCTTGTTTGACAAAATTATGCTTGCCCAATAAGCCAAGTCATCAAGTTCTGCTTTAAAAGAAAGACATACTATATTACTGTATATATTTGTAATCGTAATGACACGATTGCAAATAAACCATACCCCCGGCCGGGATTGAGAGTTTTGAGACTATCTGACCGCGGGTTCAATCCCGGCCGGGGGTATGGTTTATATTTGTAATATTTTTTAATCTTGTTAATTAATATGCTCAATACTGGTGTGAACTCTGATTTTTGTATTTACAGTACAAACATTGTAATAAAAATTTGGCTTGACAAATTGGCTGCTGTTTTATGATTTTAAAGCTTAACTAGTATGTGTAAATAATTTACTGATTATAGTAATTTATCACTTTTCAGCATGCACCTAATTTGACGCTGGTTTATAAACTGATACAGCTTGATCGTCATCTCTTCCTGTTTACTATATCTAAATAGTGTTGCTTGTTTGTTTTACCAGTTTGAATTTGTTTTCTTCTTAAAGTTTTATGCCTGATTTATTTAAATAATCTCAATTTGCTTGCAGCATAAATATTTACACATTGAAAATAATTTGAATAAATGCTTTTTGTGTGTGCATTTTTATGTAAGTTTATTTTTTATTTACTATTGGAATGTGTTTAATATTACTGTATTTATCATACAGTTCTGTTCATTATGTATAAACTGGACAGTTAACACTCTAAGAACAGTTCCTGTAACATGCATGCATTGTGAGAGTGAGTATACAGCTCTCTCTTGTTTATACAATAGATGTGTTCTGGCTAGGACACACAAAGGGAACCCATTATAGCATGTAAAACACTGGTATTCATTCTGAGACTGCAAGTTCCATATTTCTGGACTGATGTTTACCAAAAAAAAAAAAAAAATGAACCTACAACACATGCACCAAATTTCATTCACCAAAAAGAAATGAGAAAAAAAAGGACAATATAAAAATAAGATCATCCCTATACAGTGGACCCCCGCATAACGATGGCATCACATAGCGATTTTTCCGCATACCGATTACTTTTATCGCAAAATTTTTGCCGCGCATACCGATTAAAAACCCGCTTACCGATTTTCGTCCGAGACGCGTCCAATGTGCCCTCACATGTGCCGGCCGTCCCATTGTTTACCAGCCAGCCTCCGCGGTAACATCCAAGCATACACTCGGAATATTTCGTATTATTACAGTGTTTTCGGTGCTGTTTCTGGAAAATAAGTGACCATGGGCCCCAAGAAAGCTTCTAGTGCCAACCCTGTGGTAAAAAGGGTGAGAATTAGTATGGAAATTAAGAAAGATTTTGAAGGGTTTGGGGCTAACCCTGAGAAGCCTATGCCAGTTGTGGAATCCATTGTGCCTACTTCAAAGATTAAGGAAATGTGTGCAGAGTGGGTTGAACTGCAAACCTTTATAGATGAAAATCACCCTGACACAGCTGTTGCAAGCCGTGCTGGTGACTATTTCAATGACAATGTTATGGCCCATTTTAGGAAAGTCTTGAAGGAACGGGAGGTACAGAGCTCTATGGACAGATTTGTTGTGCGACAGAGGTCCAGTGACTCTCAAGCTGGTCCTAGTGGCATTAAAAGAAGAAGGGAAGTAACCCCAGAAAAGGACTTGCTACCTCAAGTCCTAATGGAAGGGGATTCCCCTTCTAAACAGTAAGAAGATAATGCTCTCCCCTCCTCCCATCCCATCAATCATCACCAGATCTTCAATAAAAGTAAGTGTCATGTAATTGTGCATGCCTTTTTCAGTTTGTGTGTATTAAAATTAACATTTCATGTGGTAAAAAAAAATTTTTTTCATACTTTTGGGCGTCTTGCACGGATTAATTTTATTTCCATTATTTCTTATGGGGAAAATTCATTCGCATAACGATTATTTCGCATAACGATGAGCCCTCTTGCACGGATTAAAATCGTTAACCGGGGGTCCACTGTATAATCTAAAATTTATTATTTTTATTATTATCACACTGGCCGATTCCCACCAAGGCAGGGTGGCCCGAAAAAGAAAAACTTTCACCATCATTCACTCCATCACTGTCTTGCCAGAAGGGTGCTTTACACTACAGTTTTTAAACTGCAACATTAACACCCCTCCTTCAGAGTGCAGGCACTGTACTTCCCATCTCCAGGACTCAAGGTTTCCCTGAACCCCTTCATAAATGTTACTTTGCTCACACTCCAACAGCACGTCAAGTATTAAAAACCATTTGTCTCCATTCACTCCTATCTAAAATTTGTAGGAGAATTTAAATTGCTTGCTTTTACCAAAAATTAGCAAACCAGCTAGGCACAAAATAGCTATACTACATATATGAAAAATAAAATACATATCAAAATATGCCAAAAAATTTAATAATTTCAACCATTAGTTCTCTTTTATCCTCACTCCTCCCTCTACCACCTATCATCCAGCCTGTTTTTGTCTAGAATCTAGATTGAAGTAAACACATTATGAACTGTGGATACAAATCTTACTACTATTTCCTCCCTCCACTCCTAGTCCCGACTTTGCGTCTGTTCAACACAACTTTGGCCTTGAGTCCATTTTTTTTTGGCTTGGTGCAAGATACTTAAATTGAAAACTAGCCATAAAATTTTGTTCAGAATATTTCAGTTGAAAACCAGTCATAGGATTTTGTTCAGAATATGCTCATTGGATTTCCCATGCCTAATTTTTTTGTCTTTCTTGTGAATATAAACATACTGTTAACCAGTTTAATGATACAGTACATTATTTAAAGAGACGTTGCCAAGAATTGAAGTGCACTGAACTTTGACTGATCTCATAAGAGTAGATTTATACTATACAGTGGACCCTCGACATTCGATACTAATCCGTTCCCGAGAGCTATCGAATGTCGAAAATATCGAAAGTCAAATTAATTTTCCCCATAAGAAATAATGAAAATCAAATTAATCCGTGCAAGGCACCCAAAAGTATGAAAAAAAAAAAAATTAACCACATGAAATATTAAGTTTAATGCAGTAGAATAATTACAATAACAATAGAATAATTGACACTTACCTTTAATGAAGATCTGGTGATGATTGATGAGATGGGAGGAGGGGAGAGTGTCGAAGTTGTTACTGTTTAGAAGGGGAATCCCCTTCCATTAGGACTTGAGGTAGCAAGTCCTTTTCCGGGGTTACTTCCCTTCTTCTTTTAATGCCACTAGGACCAGCTTGAGAGTCACTGGACCTGTGTTGCCGTTCCTTTAAGATTTGTCTAAAATGGGCCATAACATTGTCATTGTAATAGTCACCAGCACGGCTTGCAATAGCTGTGTTAGGGTAATTTTCATCCATAAAGGTTTGCAGTTCAACCCACTTTGCACACATTTCCTTAATTTTTGAAGTAGGCACAATGGAGTCCACAACTGGCATAGGCTTCTCAGGGTTAACCCCAAACCCTTCAAAATCTTTCTTAATTTTCATACTAATTCTCACTCTTTTTACCACAGGGTTGGCAGTAGAAGCTTTCTTGGGGCCCATGGTGACTTATTTTGCAAAAACAAGCACCAAAAACAGTGATATGGATAATATGGAATGTACTGAATGTATCCTTAGATGCACGCACACTGGCTGGCTTGTAAACACTGGCACACACGGGGCAGTTCAGGCTACACGTGGACACGTCTCGTACGAATCGTATCGAATATCGGGTTTTCCATCGAATGTTGAGGCTAAATTTTTGCGTTAAAATGCATTGAATGTCGGATTTATCGAATGTCGGGGGTCCAATGTATGTGGAAAATTGCTAGTGGTGGAAATTGTTGCCACATAATAAATGAATTTGCACAAATCTTAGCTGCATAAAGTAAGGAAAACATGTATGATTGTACATTATCAAATCAGTCCTCAGTGATGGTCCTTGATGCTTATGCCCATGTGGAAATCTGACCATAGTCTGGGCTACAGGAGTAGAAAAACTTAACGTGCACAACAGGTTTGTTTTAATATCTGCACATGTGCATATGAACATTGGTAATCACAGTACCTTACTACAGTAAACTTTTTATGACTCTTCAGGACACATACAAATGATAGTTTGGAAGGGAAGCATTGTAAATGAGAGATAATGAAGGTATTATAGCCACCATACATGAGAGAAATATAAAAGTAGATGTGATAAAATAGGGTGACACTCAAACAGAATAATATTTTAGGAAACTTATAAGAACATATTTTTTCATTTAACCCTTTGACTGTTTTCGACGTATAAATACGTCTTACGAGCTAATGTTTCTGACGTATATATACTCAATAATTCTAGCGGCTTCAAATCAAGCGGGAGAAAGCTGGTAGGCCCACATGTGAGAGAATGGGTCTGTGTGATCAGTGTGCACCTCATAAAAAAAATCCTGCAGCATACATTGCGTAATGAGAAAAAAAAAACTGATTGTTTTTTTGGAATAAAATGCCGACTTTGAGGTGTATTTTCGTATAGTATTTATCGTTGTATTCGCGTTTTCATGGTCTTAGGTGATAAAATGGAAAACATATTACAGAAATAGAGATGATTTTCATTACTTTGACGATGAAAACGACCTTGAAACTGAGCTCAAAATAGCGGAAATGTTCGATTTTTACCAATGTTCAGGAGTAAATAAATCACACCACACGTCCAATACACGTCAACTGGGGAGTCTAATATTCTTTCACTAGTGCACTGATATTATTTATACCATTTTTGCAATAATGCAGTAGTCTGCATAACAGTAAATTTTGTATTTTTTTGTATGAATAAAAAATCAAAATAGAAAGCAATAATAATATAAGAGGGGCCTAGAGATGTGACTAATGAACAGAGCATATGTTATTTTAGTGCCACGAATGTCTACCTTGTTTATTCTGGACCCTATTTTGAAATTGGCATCTTTTTTAATTTGCGTGAAATTGGCCAAATTGCCAATTTCTGACCACCATATTGGGTAGTCCAAATTAGTAAATGGGAGGTTTCTTGTACTCAGCTGATAAATAAAATGGAGTTCTAAAGAAATAGCAATGAGTTTGGTCAACTGGAACAGTGGAATTGGCTGAAAATAGGGCTCAAAGCCGGCGAAATCACCGATACGCATATGCCGCCGAGACCGCTAACTTCGCGGGAGCATAATTCCATGAGTTTTCGACCAAATTTCAAACTTTTGGTGTCATTTCTATCGGGAAAAGATTCTCTATCATTTCATAAGAAAAAATAATTTTTTTTTTTTTTCAAAAATTGAGCGACATAGAATGACAGTTTCAGAAAAGGGCCTGAAACAGTCAAAGGGTTAACCAAGTTTGTGATCAGAATGTGCATTATTGCTGTCCCTGGAAAATGTGATTAAATATCCTACCCATGTTTCATAATCATTATTTTTTACAGGAAATTAGTCGCCTTTGAAAGTAAGTTGATCATCAGCTATTTTCATACACAGAATTGCATTCTGTACAGTATATACTGCATAACAATGGGTCTGTCAAAAAATGTTCTTTAAAAATACATGATATATATCATTTTTGCAGGGTCCAACAGCACCCTTGGGCTTGGCTGGCCCTCCAGGCAATCCCGAACAGGAGGCTGAGGGCCAGAAGAACACACTTGTTATCACTAGGGAAAACATAAGCAGTGTCAGCCCACCCTCGTCTCCAAGTTCTCTCCCATCTGACGCTTCTTCTCATAGGTACAGCACCGTTATTACTGTACAAAATCACTCTTAATGTAATTTATTATTTTTGTATTAGAATTTAAATATAAATATAGGAGATTATAGAATATTGAAAGGATTTTACAAATCTTTTCAACATCTTATACAGTAGTACCTCAGTACTCAAACTTAATTCGTTCCAGAAGGCTGTTCAAGTGCCAATTTGTTAGAGTACTGAACAAATTTTTCCCATAAGGAATAATGTAAATTAGATTAATCCATTTCAGACCCACCAAAAATACACTTACAAAAGCATTTTAACACGAGGTTTACAAGCCTAGCATGCATAAATCTAAAAAAAAAAGACTAACAATGAATAGATGAAATAAATGCAGATTTATTCTCACTTTACCTATAATTGGAGAGTTGATGGCATATGTGGAAGATGGTAACTGCTTTCACTCCTTTTGCAACATCAGCCTTTTTAATGACCTCTTTATTTTTTCGTATTGTAGAGATCGTAGATTTCATCACACAAAACTCGGTAGCAAGCTCGGCCACGTGGGCATCGCTTTCATATTTCGCTATGAGTTTTTTTTTTCATTTCTGTTGTGACTAACCAATTTTCTTTTTGGTTGGCTGTTATTACTAATTTTCTTAGACCCTATGGTGACTTATTTATACAAGTAATATGAAAAACGCCAAAAAATGCAAAGAAACACGAAATAGTTTACAGCAAAGTTCAGTGGAGTTTCGCACTGAGCAACAGCTGCGGGGAGACTGATGGACATTGTTTGGTCGAGTGCGAAGCAAACGGTCGATTACCGAGTGATTTTTTTTTATACCAAACAGCGTTTGGATACCGAATTGTTCAAGTACTGAGGTACTACTGTATATCCATAAGAAGAAAAAAATGCCATCATTAACACTGACTCATTCCAACATGAACACTTGTTGCAGCCACAGAAAGAGCTAGTAAGACAGTTACTATTTTACTACCAAACAGGTTTCCATTGTGACATTGCTTCCATCTAGAGCTTGATAAAACTGTGCATATTGAGAAACTTCAAAATAAAAATATCCTCTGTACCTGTTTTCTTCATTACTGTTGGTGCTAAGCTTTTGTATCCAGGTCCCTATTACATTAATTTATTTCAGTTGTAGTGGCCAAGGAATAAATAAAACAGCATATTGCAGTTAAGAATGGCATATAGATAATCAATTTAATAGTAATGTTTTTCTTTCATAATCTTTCTTATGGATCCAGTCACCTAATTTTCTGGTATTTTACTATTCATTCCATGTTTTTAAATTCTGGACATATTCCAATCATATGCCATTCGTTTGCCAAAGAGTTCACATTTCATATTGTCTGCCAATTAGAAATATTTTTACTGCTTCATTCCACCTTAATACCTGCAGTACTGTGTGGCCCTTATGGGTTTAGTGTTTAGTTATGATTATAATAATCCACCTTATTACCACCCAATTTAATTGACATGCCAAATGTTTACAAACAGCTTAAGCAAAGAGTGCGACACTACCTCAACAGCTGAAGATAGTACCAGTTTTGCATCATGCCTAACTGGGGACCCCAGCAGTGCCTCTGAGCTCTCTCAGATATCTCCAGTGAAGGATTTGACGCCATCTGATGTCACAAAGAATTTTGGTGCTGAAACATGCACAGCAGAAACATCAGTCAATTCAGGTAGGTGTAAAAAATGTACTTCTTTCTGTAACAGTTTGCTATTTATTATTTTATTGTATAAAATAATAATCCTAGCACTTAATTTTTGGGCTATTACTCTGTTTAACATATCATCTGACTTAAGAGAGTATATAAATCTGGGGCAGAAAGAAATTCGTGGAGGCATTACAGAAAGGGTTGGAAGGAAATTTTGAGAGGTAGGGACTTGATCATCCTCAATAGAAGTAAGTCACTCTAACTTTTTGGGTTATCCTAGGTTCTTTACACATATGCTGCTATGTATGATAATGTATGTAACTATGTGTGTATACCTGAATAAACTTACTTAGCAGGCATGATTAAGGGTCTTAGATCAGAGCAAATGGAGAAAAGTGGATTTTAGGGATCTTGTGTGTTGTTGGAGTGTGAGCAAGGTAATAGCTAAATGGATTCAAGGAAACCAAATGGCAGTAATTAAGTTCTTGAGTTAGAAAGTTTAGTGCTTATATTGAGGTAAAGACTATGCAATGAAGGTTCCTTGATGCTGGTTAGGGACTCTTGATATAGGGTATTGGATCTATGCTCCAGTTCCCTGAATTGCCTTCCATACCCCCCTTCTGCAGGCACTGTATAATCCCTATGGGTTTAGCACCCCCCCTCCCCCCCATGATAATAATTATACTGAGGTAAGGGTTGTGATGTTGCAGTATAGTGGATCAGTTGAATTGTGATGTCCCTGCACTTCTGATAAGATAGCTAGGGATTGAGTGATTGTGAATGTGTTTTCCTTCATTGGATCACCCTTCTTTAGTGGAAAATAGCCCAGGTGTTATGATAATTATTTTTCTATAAGTGGTGTCAATATCCTGTTGCAATATCACATTTATATAGTCAGTGGTGCCATAGTTTCCTATGGTATTTATACGTTACTTATTACTTGCACAATAATCCTTTTGTATTAAACATTTCTGTATGTCTTCACTTGTACAGTATATTTTCTGTATAGATGTTGAAGTTATTTCTTGCATGACTTAAATATTGCTAGTAGATACATTGAGAACTTCTCAGTTAGGCACTTCTTGTTAAGCAACTTCATACTAAAGTGTACTTATTTCATAAAATTTCCTGTTTAATTGAAAACTTGACTAATCTTTCTATTCTAATCTAAAAAAAAAATTTGTTACTCCCATTTTTGTTAGCGAGCAATAATACATTTTCTTTAGTACTTAACGTACTGTACACATCTTTAATACTTTATTTGCCTTGGACTTGAAAATGAACATTTTTCATTTATTGGAATTTTACATTTACAATCTCCATAAAATATTGCTAATCAGAATTATTCATTTGCAGTGTCTGACTCTGTCGCTCAGAACATTACCCAAAATGGGGTTAAAAAAGGTATACTTAAAGCTTTTTAAAGTTTTATTTCTGCTGATCTTAGATGAATGCATTTATCCACCCTTATAAGCAACAGCTGAGTGTGTTATCCACCTTAGCATAGTATAGGTCTGACCTGAAATTTTGTGACAGCTGTTAAATTGCTCTTTTTTTTGACTAATGAGAAGCTAGTAAACTAATCTTTTTGTGTAATTTTTAGAAAAAAAAATGTTATAAGCTTGTAAGTATTGTACCATATAATAGTGTGACAGCTCTAGTACACCCTTTCCATATGGACTAACTGGCAAGCATTTAGTTCCACAGATTTACATTTCTGTGTTTTTTCTTTTTAATGAGCCAGTAGCTAAGATCACTGACAGTGTACCTTCATTTAGCACCAAATAAGATTAGAAGAATCATTGCAAATTTGGTGCCTCTTACATGTTCTCTTAATGTCTTTAAAAGATATATGGTATATATAATTTAATATTGTATGGATATTGGATATTAAAATAAAATTTACCCATTATGTATTGCCATTTATCCTTTAATATGCAGCATTTATTTTGCATATACTGTGTAGATATGTAAACTCACTTTCTGAAAAAATAATTAAGAAAGATAAACTGAATATTTTAATGAACAAAAAGCACAATACCATGACAAGTGGAACGATATACAAATAAGTGTTACAGAGGAGAAAGAAGTTTGATGACATTTCGATCTGACTTGGAACAGTCTGCAATTGAAACCTCTCCAGCAAACCTCAAAAATATTAAGTTTATCTTATTTTTTCAGATAAGTTTATATGACATTTTTCAGAAAGTGCAACGGTACTTTCTCAAACTGCAACCCATCCTCCTAAGCAACATTAGTACAGTGTATCACTTTGTCTGAAGACTGTCAGATGTGTGATGTTGACACTTGAATGAAAATGTGATTACTGGACCATGTATTGTTCAGTTCAGTATGCTTGGTGGCTCCTGAAATTCTGTTCACATATCAAAATTTTTATCACCTTTACATATTATTGCATTTATTACTGCTGTGGTATACTATAATTGATTAATTTTTGCTAATAGACACTCTCCCCTATTTGTGGTTGCAGGGGTCAAGACTCGGCTCCTGGCCCTGCCTCTTCACTGACCGCTACTAGGTCCTCCCCATCCTCTCCCTGCACCATGAACTATGTATATCATACCTCGTCTTAAAACTATGTATGGTTCCTACCTCCACTACCTCACTTTCCAGACTTTTCCACTTCCTGAGAACACTGAGACTGAAGAAATACTTCCTAACATTCCTTTGACTCGTCTGAGTCTTCAACTTCCAATTGTGACCCCTTGTTTCTGTGTCCTATCTCTGGAACATCCTGTCTCTGTCCACCTTATCTGTTCCTCGCAGTATTTTGTACGTCGTTATCGTGTCTCCCCTAACCCTCCTGTTCTCCAGTGTCGTCAGCCCTATTTCCCTTAACCTTTCTTCGTAGGACATTCCCCTTAGCTCCGGAACTAGCCTTGTTGGAAACCTTTGCACTTTCTCTAATTTCTTGATGTGCTTGACCAGGTGTGGATCCCAAACTGGTGCTGCATACTCCAGTATGGGCCTGATGTACACGGTGTACAGTGTCTTGAGTGATTCCTTACTGAGGTATCGGAATGCTATTCTCATGTTTGCCAGGTGCCCATATGCCGCAGCAGTTATCTGGTTGTGTGCTTCTGGAGACTTGCTCAGAATTATACTTGCCCCAGGATCTTTCTCCTTGAGTGAGGTTTGCAGTCTTTGGCCACCTAGCCTATACTCTGTCTGTGGTGGGTTAAATTCGAGTAGCCAGTTGCTGGACCACATGTCCAGCCTGTCCAGGTCTCTTTGGAGTCCTGCCTGATCCTCATCTGATTTAATTCTCATTAACTTCACATCATCTGCAAACAGGGACACCTCTGAGTCTATCCCTTCCATCATGTCATTCACATACATGTACACCAAAAACAGCACTGGTCCTAGGACTGACCCCTGTGGAACCCCACTTGTCACAGGCGCCCATTGTGATACCTCGTCTTGTACCATGACTCGTTGCCTCCCTTTCAGGTATTCTCTGGTCCATTGCAATGCCCTTCCTGTTATATGTGCCTGATCCTCCAGCTTCTTACTAATCTCTTGTGGGGAACTGTGTCGAAGGCCTGGCAGTCCAAGAAAATGCAGTCAACTCACCCCTGCCTCTCGTGTCTCACTTCTGTTACCTTATCATAAAAATCCAGGAAGTTTGTGACACAGGATTTACCTTCCATGAATCCATGCTGGTTGTCTTATAATCTTGTTCCATTCCAGATGCTCCACCACTCTCCTGATAATCTTCTCCATGACTTTGCTAACTATACATGTCAGTGATACTGGTCTATAGTTTAGTGCCTCGTTTCTGTCTTCTTTCTTAAAAATGGGAACTATATTTGCCATCTTCTATACCTCAAGTAGTTGCCCAGTTTCAAGGGATGTGTTGAAGGTCATGGTTAGTGGCACACACAGCGTCTCTGCTCCCTCTTTAAGGAGCCACGGGGAGATGTTGTCTGGTCCCATCGCCTTTGAGGTATCAAGGTCACTTAGCAGCTTCTTCACCTCCTCTGTTGTGTGCATGTCATCTAACACTTGTTGGTATATTCCTTATTGGTGTCCTCCTCTGTTCCGTCTTCCCAGAATCCTACCTGTCTCCATTGTAAATACTTCCTTAAATCTCGTGTTGAGCTCCTTACATACCTCTTGGTCGTTTCTTGTGAGTTCCCCACCTTCATTCCTCAGCCTGACCACCTGGTCTTTGACTATTGTCTTCTTCATGTGGCTATACAGCAGTTTCGGGTCAGATTTGACTTTCGATGCTTTTTTTTTTTTTTTTTTTTGTACTGTCGCTCGGTATCTCTCACCAGTGCATACTCATTTCTGGCTCTTCGACTAATCTTATTTTAATGGGTCCTTTCCCTTCTGTACTTTTTTCATTCCCTAGTGCACTTCATTTTTTGCCTCCCTACACTTTCGGGTAAACCAAGGGCTTGTTCTGGTCTTCTCATTGTTTCTGTTGCCCTTGGGAACAAACCTTTTCTCTGCCTTCTTGCATTTTGTTATGTATTCCATCATTTTGTTTACTGATTTTCCTACCAATTCTCTGTCCCACTGAACCTCTTGCAGGAAGTTCCTCATACCTGTGTAATCTCCCCTTTTATAGTTTGGCTTTTCCCATTCAACTCCTGTGACCCTCTCCACTTGTAACTCTACTATGTATTCAAAGCTCAGAACTATGTGATCATTAGCTCCAAGGGGCCTCTCATATGTGATGTCCTCAGTGTCTGAACTGCTCAGAGTGAACACTAGGTCCAGTCTTGCTGGTTTGTCCTCCCTTCTCTGGTAGTGTCTGTGACGTGTTGATGCATGAGGTTTTCCAATGCCACATCCATTTGGCTCTCCATGTTTCAGGGCCCCCATGTGGCTCCAGGTTTTCCCAATCAATCTCCCTGTGGTTGAAATCGCCCATAACCAGTAACTTTGCTCTGCTCGAGTGAGCTCTTCTTGCCACCTCAGCCAGTGTGTCCACCATCACTCTGTTGCTATCTTCATATTCCTCTCTTGGCCTCTTGCAGTTCTGTGGTGAGTTATACATCACTGCTATGACTATTTTGTTTCCCAGACTGAATGGTACCTACTGGGTACTCCCTTTCTCCACTCTCGTCCATTTTTTCCATCTCGAATTCCCATTGGTTTTTGATAAGCAGTGCAACCGTCTCCTCCCCCTCTGCTCCTTCTGTTTCCTCAGGATCTGATATCCCGGTGGGAAGATTGCTTCTGTTATTGTCTCAGTGAGTTTCGTTTCTGTGACTGCTATGATGTCTGGGGACTTCTCATTGATTCTTTCATGCCACTCCTGGTATTTCTTCGTTATTCTTTCTGCGTTCGTGTGCCAAACCTTCAGCTTCTTTTCTAAAACTGTGGTCCTAGGAGAATATTGGGGTTGGGGGAGCAGGAACCCTGGCAGAGGCCTATGGGGGGTTGTGGTTGAGGTGGGGTTTGTGATGAGGGGGGCAGGGGCAGAGTGCCCATAGGGGGTTGCTGTAGGGGTGGGGTTTGTGGTGTGGGGGGTGGGGACAGAAGGAACAGTGTGTGGGTTTTAGTTTGGAGTGTTCAGATGCATTGGGGTTGTCATAGTTGGAGTCCTTCCGTGAGTGTTTCTGGCAGGTGTGTTTGCCCTTCCACCTGGGTCTGGGTTCTGCTCATCTTCATCATTGCCTCTCGTTCCTCCTTTCGTCATTGTACCCTCTCTTTCAGTATCATCCTTTTCTCTTGTGTTCTGTCTCTGTCATGCTTTCTCCTGCAGGATCTGTCTGTGTCTGCCTGTGCATGCATGTATTTATATTATTTTATGTAATATAAAAGAAAACAGTGTAGGCTTTAGGAGGATGGGTTACATACTGTATAGTATATTCATAGTGTTTTCTTCCCTTTTCATGATGCCCCTTACATTCACAATAGTTACATTTCTTGGAGAAATGTGACTCCTAATTGTTCATTCATCTCACACAAGCCTGTTACTAAGCATTTCATTTTCTCAGTTTCCTTGCAAATTTTCACTTACAAACTTATTAATTCCATCCCTTTTTAATTTTCATAGCATTTTTTCTGCTTAATACTATCCAGAATTTTTTTACAATGAATATATTCTTTGCCAATACATACTTTACTTTTATCGCTGTACTTTCATCTTGCCAAATCAATCCAGTTAAGATGTCCTAAGACATCTTAACTGCTGCCATATATGTGAAGATTCATGAAGGCATATGGTGCATCAAGCATTTTTGTCTTTTAACATGTTGGTTAGGCTAGCATGTAAGTGAAGATGACCACTTGTTTGCACTGAGCATCAATAATTTTTTGGAAAGAATAAGGATTTTCTCAATGATGATATTTTAGTAAGAAAGTACAGTAAATAGAAAGATGAGCATTGAACATACTCACTAGCAGTGTTAAGAAAAACAGTAATAAAAAAAGCAGTATTAATTGTAAGGGCAGTTTGGAGGTGGAGAAAATCTTACACATTTTGTTGGAATATTTCTTATACAATAAAAACTTTATATTTAATTTTTTACAAGAGGCATCGGTAAAATTCTCGTTGAGGGAAATTTCCTGTTTTTGGAATGACAAAGTACTTCCCTGCTTTGTCTTGGAGAGAATGTAGACCAAGTGGTGCTTTAATGAGTGTAGCCATGCCACAGAGAAGTGCCCTCACTGTCAGAATGGTTATCCCCCTGTACTTAACTTGAATGGGTTCTTCAGTGGGTGACAAAGATCCACTGATCTACAATAATGCTTAATAATAGCCCTGTTTAAGCTCTTTGCAAACATAGCTCGATCTCTCCTAATTTTTTTTTTTCTCCTTCAACAAACCGGCCGTATCCCACCAAGGCAGGGTGGCCTCAAAAAAAAACGAAAGTTTCTCTTTTTAAATTTAATAATTTATACGAGAGAAGAGGTTACTAGCCCCTTGCTCCCGGCATTTTAGTTGCCTCTAATCATTTTTATAAAAATTATAAACAGCTTAACTTATTTAGTCTACATAGTGATTTTTATCTAAATGTGATTGAAAAGTGCCTTCTAATTTGCATTGCACTTGAAAAGAATTATAATAATGCAGTTTTTGATGGCATTATCAAGTTGCATGCAATTTTTTTTTTCAAAATTTCTTTCAGTTGGGGAAGGAGGGAGGGATTGAGACACACCATTTACACACTCAATCAGTAACTTGAAATCTTCGCATATGCTTGTTCTTCACTCCCTTTAGATACACTAATACTATTCATTGAGTTGTCCCCAAATACTGGCATGTAAGGAATTTATGTAAAGAATTTTTTCGGGATATTAGCAGTTTGGAGAGATATGTTGTGTATCTTGATAGGTACAGTATATGTAATAAAGTTGGTAGAATTACCGACAATATGTAAAGTAAAAGGACACAAGTGCAACTAATGTGACATTTATTGTGGCAACGTTTCGCTCTCCAGGAGCTTTATCAAGCCATTACAAACAATACATGGACACAGAGGGTATATAAAGGCTCAGAGTGAGGTGAATACTAGTGAGGTACCATTTCGATGTTCACTAGTAGTAATAGTGGTAGTGATGGTAGTGACTACCACTACTACTTGTCACTACCACTACTACTACTACTACTACTACTACTACTAGTGAACATCGAAATGGTACCTCACTAGTACTAACCTCACTCTGAGCCTTTATATACCCTCTGTGTCCATGTATTGTTTGTAATGGCTTGATAAAGCTCCTGGAGAGCGAAACGTTGCCACAATAAATGTCACATTAGTTGCACTTGTGTCCTTTTACTTTACAGGTACAGTATATGCTTCTAAGCTGTTGTGTTCTGAGCACCTCTGCAAAAACAGTGATTATGTGTGAGTGAGGTGAAAGTGTTGAGTGATGATGAAAGTATTTTCTTTTTGGGGATTTTCTTTCTTTTTTGGGTCACCCTGCCTCGGTGGGAGACGGCCAACTTGTTAAAAAAAAAAAAAAAAAAAAATACAAAATTATATATTGTAAAAAAATGCATCATGAAGCAACAGTGGGTGAAAGCACAATTGTGTGTATAGTACCATCCCCATATTAGACAAACCATCACACCCTACCACTAATGCTGTGGGGAAAACTATTCTCAAATGCAGTCATTCACAGAATAATTGAATACAGTGGACCCCCGCATAACAATATTAATCCGTTCCTGAGAGCTCATTGTTATGCGAAATTATCGTTATGCGAATGAATTTTCCCCATAAGAAATAATGGAAATCAAATTAATCCGTGCAAGACACCCCAAAGTATGAAAAAAAAAATTTTTACCACATGAAATATTAATTTTAATACACACAAACTGAAAAAGGCATGCACAATTACATGACACTTACCCTTATTGAAGATCTGGTGATGATTGATGGGATGGGAGGAGGAGAGAGTCTGTGTTTAGAAGGGGAATCCCCTTCCATTAAGACTTGAGGTGTCAAGTCCTTTTCTGGGGTTACTTCCCTTCTTCTTTTAATGCCACTAGGACCAGCTTCAGAGTCACTGGACTTCTGTCGCACAACATATCTGTCCATAGTGGCCTCTACCTCTGGTTCCTTTATGACTTCCCTAAAGTGTTTCACAACATTGTCAGTGTAAGTCACCAGCACGGCTTGCAATAGCTGTGTGAGGGTGATTTTCATCCATAAAGGTTTGCACTTTCAGCCACATTGCACAGATTTCCTTAATCTTTGTAGTAGGCAACTTCTTCAATTTCTCTCTCCCCTCCTCCGAACCAGTTTCCTCAGGTATGGCCTCTTGCTGTTGAAGTTGATCTAGCAGCTCATCAGTGGTTAGTTCTTCATTGTCCTCCTCCACCAACTCTTCCACATCATCCCCACTAACCTCCAACCCCAAGGACTTTCCCAATGCCACAATGGATTCCTCAACTGGCATACTCCTCTCAGGGTTAGCCTGAAACCCTTCACAATCCCTTTGGTCTACACATTCTGGCCACAGTTTCTTCCAAGCAGAGTTCAAGGTCCTCTTAGTCACTCCCTCCCAAGCCTTACCTATAAGGTTTACACAATTGAGGATATTAAAGTGCTCTCTCCAAAACTCTCTTAGTCAGTTGAGTTTCTGAGGTCACTACAAAGCACCTTTCAAACAGAGCTTTTGTGTACAGTTTTTTGAAGTTTGCAATAACCTGCTGGTCCATGGGCTGCAGGAGAGGAGTGGTATTAGGAGGCAAAAACTTCACCTTAATGAAGTTCATGTCCCCATAAAGTCGCTCTGCCACGTCTGTAGGATGACCAGGGGCATTGTCTAACACCAGGAGGCACTTAAGGTCTAATTTCTTCTCAGTTAGGTAATCTTTCACATTGGGGGCAAATGCATGGTGTAACCAGTCATAGAAAAGTCCCTAGTGACCCATGCCTTACTGTTTGCCCTCCACAGCACACACAAATTAGCCTTGAGGATATTCTTTTGCCTGAACACTCTGGGAGTTTCTGAGTGATACACTAATAAAGGCTTCACTTTGCAATCACCACTAGCATTGGAACACATCAACAGAGTAAGCCTGTCTTTCATAGGCTTATGTCCTGGGAGTGCCTTTTCCTCCTGAGTAATGTAGGTCCTGCTTGGCATTTTCTTCCAAAACAGGCCTGTTTCATCACAATTAAACACTTGTTCAGGTTTCAGTCCTTCACTGTCTATGTACTCCTTGAATTCCTGCACATATTTTTCAGCTGCTTTGTGGTCCGAACTGGCAGCCTCACCATGCCTTATCACACTATGTATGCCACTACGCTTATTAAATCTCTCAAACCAACCTTTGCTGGCCTTAAATTCACTCACATCATCACTAGTTGCAGGCATTTTTTTAATTAAATCCTCATGCAACTTCCTAGCCTTTTCACTTATGATCACTTGAGAGATGCTATCTCCTGCTATCTGTTTTTCATTTATCCATACCAATAAGAGTCTCTCAACATCTTCCATCACTTGCGATCTCTGTTTCGAAAACACAGTTGAACCTTTGGCAAGAACAGCTTCCTTGATTGCCGTTTTGTTGCCCACAATAGTAGCAATGGTTGATTGGGGTTTATTATACAACCTGGCCAGCTCGGAGACACGCACTCCACTTTCATACTTATCAATGATCTCTTTCTTCATCTCTATAGTAATTCTCACCCTTATTGCTGTAGGGTTGGCACTAGAAGCTTTCTTGGGGCCCATGGTCACTTATTTTGCAGATAAAATCACCAAAAACACTGTAATAATACGAAATGTTCCGATTGTATGCTTGGATGTTACCGCGGAGGCTGGCTGGTAAACAATGCCACCGGCGGAACATGTGAGGCTGGCTCAGGCCGCACATTAGATGTGTCTCGGACGAACAGCGCTGAGCGGCCAACGGTATGCGGGGGTCCACTGTACAGTATTTTCCTAAACACAATGCTTTACATATTGTAATATGAATATAAGGGGAAAGTTTTTAAATGTAGAGTACTAGTTGAACCCAGTTGATCAATGAGCTGCCTAGTCGGATGCTTGATTGCCATCCGACTTTAGGATTTCCTTTCTTAAAAATGGTTATTTGGGCTAAACATGTAGTCGAAGGTTGGAAAATAGGTGAGTGACTATTTGCTACTTGTAGCTTTGGTAACAAAGTATTGTACATTATGGATAAGAGGGATGAGAACTGGGTGTATTGAAGAGTTATTTTGTAAACTAATTTTATATCTTCTTCAGTGTTTTTGTTGGTGTGTGCTTTGGAATACAGCTAACTTAATATATCTCATCCTCTCACAATTTTTATTGTTAATTTGAAGCTTAGTGTCCTTTGACCTGAATTGTTTGGTGATATCCATATGTTGTGCTTATCATAACACTGATAAGTCACAATGGCCCTATCAGATATCTCTATAAAAATCATTTGAAACTGAAAAGTAAGTATTGTTTGTTTTTATCAACTGATAATTATTATAATGACTCTAAGAGCACTAAAGATTATTAGTGTTTCACAGTAGTACACAGGATGTCATTCCTGTTGTGCTGTAGGTCCAGCAACACACTATCTGATTTAGACAATTTTTCCACAGATTCTGAGTACGAAAGTGCAGAGGAACTTTATCTACATTCTGAGCCATCCTCCGCTCTTACAGTTCAACCATCTTCAAACAGGCCTGAAAGTCCAGGTACAGACGAGGCTCAGACTACGAAGCAAGAGGTGAGCGTGACACTTGAAACATTAGAGAAAGCAAGTGTCTCCTCCCTTGAAGAAATTCCTCAGAGAGAGACTGAAGTGTTACCTGTTGCTGTAGAGAATCTGTTAGTTAATGCAGAAAGTTTTCCAGTCAGTGTAGATAATCAAACAGAAAACTTTGCATTAGAAAAATCAGAAAACTTATCTAGTACTATTAGCGACTCATTAGTGACAGTAACCAAAAGTGAAATTATTGAAGAATCTGTGAGTAAAATTACTGTTTTTACTGATCAACAAGCTAATAATTACAGCAGTGCAGTGAATGAATTCTTACCATCCAGTGAGTGTGAACAACCTGCAGAAACAGTAAATACAACATTAACACTTGAAAAGAGGGAAGTATCTGGTGATATAAATACAGAAAGTAAAGACTATGCAATCATTGTCTCTGAATCTCAACCTAAAAGTGTAACTTTAAGTGATACCAAAGAAAGTGAAACTCAGTTAGTTAAATATAATTTGGAAAGGAAACTTGAACAGATCCCTTCTGAAGACCAGTTTGATGATGAGATTACAGGTACAAGCAATGTTTATAGAAAGGAAAATGAAAATATAATACAAAGTGGCAATCAGTTTATCAGTGAGGATCAAAGCAGCTCAAACAACACTGAAGATATTGTAAAGGCATTTAGTGAACAAGCAGCGTGTCAACAAACTAGAGATACAACAAAATGCAACAGAGATTCAACTTCTGAGGAGAGAGTGTCGAGTGTTGATGCTTTAGTGGCACCTCAAGAGGAACACCCACTACCATCAGAGAATTTAATAGGCTTGAATGATAGATCATCAAGTGTTAGCACTTTAGTGGCACACCCAGAGGAACAACCACTACCATCAGAGAACTTTATAAGCCCAGATGATAGATCATCAAGTGTTAACACTTTAGTGGCACCTCCAGAGGAACAGCCACTGCCATCAGAGAACTTAATAAGCCCAGATGATAGGTTATCAAGTGTCAACACTTTAGTGGCATCTTCAGGAGGAGAACCACTACCTTCAGGAAATTTCATAGACCCTGATGATATACCTATTATTCCAAAGAAAAGTTATAACCTTGATTTTCTAGACAATTTAGATGATCCAAACTTTAATCCATTTGCCACAAAGACTTATGTTAGGATCTCCCCTCCACTAAGCCCAGAGCCTGGGTTTGTACTTCCTCCATTGAAGCCTACTGTACAAAAAGCAAAATTAACAAAGCAAGGTAAAACTGCTTCAACTGAAGTACTTGCTGACATTGGAACTAAGACTGAAGACCAGATAGTGTTAGAGAAGGAGCAAAAAATTGATATTCAGTCTTCAAAATTAGAAACAAATCACAGATTACCAGTGTCTCCTGAACACCAGTCTCAAAGTGTTGAACATTCACAAGACTCTGGACAGTTACTCGAAATTGCCTTTGATGACTCGGCAAGTCCTGTAAAGAGACCTAGAAAACTTGGTAAAAAGCCTGATTTAAAACAGCAGAGACAGCCTGTTAAGAAGCCTCCTCCAAAGTCTAAAGCTTTTGAGAAAAACAATAACAAGATTGAAGACAAAAGTATCTCTGAAACAGAAACAAAATTTGTTCATGAAGATCTTCCTATTACCTCATCTAAGGGATATAATTTAGATTTTCTTGACGATCTTGATGATCCAAACTTCAATCCTTTTGCAACTAAGTGTTCTGTAAGCAATTCACCTCCAAAAGAAAGCTCTGTACTTCTTGAGGAAAAAGGAGACCATAAATCAAAGCCAAAGGTTGCCTCGCCAAAGAAAGCACCAGCAAAGAAAGGATTTACAGTAATTAAAAATAAAACCAAAACTAATGTACCTGCTGTAGATGAGACAGATTCATCTAAAAAATTAGTTAGTGACCCAGCTGATTCAGATAATGGTACAGATAAATTGGAAAATAATGTTATAGAGTCTGCTGAAGAAAAAGATACACCTCTACCATCAAAAACAGATTATAATCTTGATTTCCTTGATGATCCAAATTTTGATCCTTTTCAGTCAAGGTCATCTTTAAACCAAAATATAACTGTTGAAGAAACTGACCCATCTAATAAAGTGCCAAAAAATATTGACGTTGCCAAAGATAATTCAGTGAAACACGAGGAAAAATCTGATAATGAATGTGATAAAGATAGTGCCATAGGACTAGAGAAAAAAGTCGAGTGTAATAAAGAACACTTATCTCAAGCTCCCCAAGAAGTAAAGAAGTTAGTTATAAATAAGGACGAAACTAGAGAAACAGTACACTCGCCTGAGAATGAAGAAAAATCAGAGGTCATTGAAGCAAAAACATATATAGAAGTCTGTGCTACATCTGGAGAGACTCGAGGTTGTGAAGAAAAGACATTAAATTCAGAAGAGGAAATACCATGTGTAATAGACACTTCACCAAATCAAACTGATGAAAAGTGTAAGTCAAGTGTAGAACATTTACAGTTAAAGAGTTCACAAGTATCAGAAGAAGCAGCAGCAAGTCCTGTATTACGAAACGAAAATCTAGAGTCAAAACTAGATTTAGAGATTGGAAATACAAGTAGAGAATCAAAGGAGATAGTCTTAGATACAGAGAGAGAAACAAGCCTACCTAAAGTTCCATCTATTGGCACAATTGGTCAGCTTGATAGTCTAGAGTTTGCCCAGTTGCTTGGCAATGAAGCTAGTCGCCTTGCTGAGGAGTTTATGAACTGCTCCACTGATTCTGGACTTCCTGATTCTGATGATAGCAGTTGTATTAAGCCCAGCAACGTAGAGTCGACCATGGCAGACATGAATTTCACTAAGTCACCACAGTATGGTGCCCATCTTGATGAAAATATCAACCCCTTCCAAAAACATTCAAGGTTGCCTAGGTCTCCACCACTGGGCAAGAGAGAGGCAGTTTGTGGAGCAGAAAGTGGAGATATTTCTCATGTGCTTGACTCTTTCAAGGCAAGAAGATCACTAAAACGGGAGAATGTCATGGGAGAAGAGAGACTGGTATGTTGTTGTGAATTTTGTCTTTCGATACAGTATATGGTAAAAGTTTAGATATTTATATTGTCTCATTATTTGCTAATTGTTTATATAAGGAACAAACAAGCAATCTTAATTTCTTTAAAACATATTTGAATATTAAAATAAATTAATTTACTGTATGTTTGTGTAAAGATGGCTTAGTAAATGAAAAGGCCACTAGTTCCAACCATTTCAGATTAAGTGAAAATAAAGTTTGCATTGTCTTGTTTGTTACATTATCTTCTATCTTTAAGGCCTTTCTTACATGAAATTATACAATAAATGAAAACTATGTACATGTACTGTCTGGCATGATCACGAGCGGAGCACTGACTAACTTGCTTTACGTTAAGTGGGAGATTAGTGTTTCATTGATTGTTTTTGCTGTTATTGACTTAATTTTTTGTTGTGCAACAACCCAGGACACTGTTAGTGTGGATGATGACTCGGGAATAGTGCTTGGAACTCGCTCAGACTTGGAAACAGAAGTCAATCATAGTGAAGCTGGGCCTGAAATTGCTACAGGTCTTACCTCAAGCGACCTCAGATGTGCATCACAGTGTAAGCATTAAAATGTCTGAAATGTTACACGAAGAATGCTTTCCTTGCATTTTGCATGCCTTTGGATTTTTTGGATATAATGCTTATGCAGTTTTGCATTATCATTTATTCTCTACTGTCATTTTCCATTCTGTATAGTTTCAGTGAATTAGAACCATAATGCCTTTTATATCACACATTTCCTTGATTCATAATCATTTACTAAATGCAAAAATGCTTATAACAGTGATTAGTGAATGTTCTTCACCTTGACTGCATTCTTTTTGCAGTATCACTTGGTTAACTTCTTGTTTTATGAACATTCACTTTAAAGAACAAAGAGGCACAATGCCATGACTGAAACAATACACAAATAACCTGCACATAGGAAAGAGGAGCCCACAAGGATGCCCTAGTCCAACTTGGACCATTTACAAAGTTGAACCGGGGCGTCGTCGTGGGCTCCTGTCTCCTGTGTGTGGGTTATTTGTGTAACATTCACTTTGTCCTTCAAGTGCCAACTGTTCATTGTTCTCTTTCCCTCGTCCATGTATGCCTTTTCTTGTTAATGTTTCACCCATACTCAGTATATGTGTAGTTGTTTAGGTACTCAGCCTTTCCTATGTTTTTCCCAAGAAGCAGCAACTTTACTTGCCTGATAGCGAGACTAACATGTAGTATTCTTCAACAGTAGTTTAGTTCTTTTTTCACTAATATTAAATACTTGAAAATAGTTTAAATTCCTGGAGAAATGTCTACATTAGTCACCACCCCATGGACAGGAACTTCTCATAATGAACAATACATGAAATATATACAGTGCTCCAGTAGGCAAAGATAAGGTGTGTGGGCACTATGGTGAATCATATATTGCATCTTTTAGTGTTGTTGCATTCATTGATGATTAATATAGTAGGTGTTTTTAGCATAATATTGTTTTCTGTAGTTTATTTAGCAGTGTTAATCCCATTCCATTTCTTTAAGTCTAGTTTTGCTTGAATTTTTATCATATTTCTCTTGTAATGGTCCTCTCAATATGAAGTTGTTAATTTAAATATTCCTCATATATTTTATATGAACTACTGTAAACAAGAATGTTTTTCTATTCCATAGCACGGGTATGTAGGTTTCATGCACAGATTTTTTTTACTTACAAGTTTAATTTTGTGAAATTTATATTGCTTGCCTGTTGCTACCTGCCTGCCGCATGCCGTGTGCTTTTTCAACATGACTTTCCAGCGAAAACAGAAGATGAAGAGGAAGAAATGTGTGACCAAATTACTGATGAAGAATTCCTTGCATCAGAAGCATGTAAGTTTAAAAGGTCTTTTAGGCACCCCTCATTTCTAAGTAATTAAATGATACACTTTGTATGTTTTCAAGACCACTTTTACATTTGAGAGATATAATGGTATAAAGTAAAGTATTGGTGTACATCTCTCATTAATAGTAATATCAACTAGTAATTGGAAAAAATTTAATAAAGATTATATCCTGGGCATGTTATATAGCAGTATTTTGATCACACTAGCATGAACTAAAGAATATTATTCATGCTATGTTTTACTCTAGTGGTAAAGGAAATAACAGCAAGTACAATATATAAATGATTTATTACATTAGATCAGATTTTGAATATCTTTCAAAACAAAAGCAAAAATATTGTACTATGAGCAGATTAATACACAAATAACCAACACATAGGAGAAGGAAGTTTACGATGATGTTTTGGTTCAACTTGGACCATTTACAAAGTCTCACTAACACAGAGAGGGAGCCAGGTAATATTACTACTGTTAGAAATGAGGGTGGGTGAATATTCAGGACATCGTGGGTTAAACATACTTTGCAAGGTGAGCCAGTTTTTTTATGACATCTTGCTCAGATATTAGCTTTATCAACCATTATTGAAGACTTTAATAAGCTCTTACAAAATGTAATATATATTAAGGGCTCTCCTTGCTAAGTGTCTTTGTCTTACACATTTTTCTGCAGGAAATTATGGCCATCTTAGTATGGTATTTGTAGAGGGAAAAGAATTGATGCATGGAGTCTGGGGGAAGAATCTTCTATTTTTTTATTTTTTATTAATTTGATTCTTACACAAGTGCAGTAAATCCTCAATTTAATGGACTAAGACTGGAACAGGTGACTGGTTATGGTGATTTTCGTGGATAGAGATGAGATTGTTTTGCCCTATTGCAACGCTAATGGACAATTCTGTAACTAATGTAATTTTGGTTTCCAAAACAAGTGTCCATGTATGTTTTATATTGTATTTCTGAAGTCCTTTAAATTGAAATCTATCTGTTAAATTGAGGAATTGTTGTACATAGTGTGCTAACTACTGTATTGCTTTGTTACTTTAACTCTTTCAAAGCTGCATGGATAAAGTTGACGAAAATTTTATGGCAACATATAAATTCTTTGATATTTATACAGCAGTACTTGGGAATATACCTAGCTTTTAGAACACTTTCTTGTATTTAATAGCTGTCATTGAGGATAAATTACAAACCCACCCTTGTATCATTTGGAGCCATATTTAGTATTTCTTTAATATCAAATGTGGGAATAACACTTTTATGATGTTGGGTATGTTAGTTAGGTTAGTGTTTATAGGCAGATTAGAGGGAGGGGGTAAAGGAGGTTTTTTGGGCGAGGGACTTGGACTTGCAGCAAGTGTGCGTGAGCATGTTAGATAGGAGTGAATGGAGACAAATGGTATTTGGGACATGACGAGCTGTTGGAGTGTGAGCAGGGTAATATTTAGTGAAAAGATTCAGGGAAACCAGTTATTTTTATATAGCCGGACTTGAGTCCTGGAAATGGAAAGTACAGTGCTTGCACTTTAAAGGAGGGGTTTGGGATATTGGCAGTTTGGAGGGATATGTTGTGTATCTTTATACGTATATACTTCTAAACTTCTAAATTGTGTTGAATGATGATGAAAGTATTTTCTTTTTGGGGATTTTCTTTCTTTTTGGGTCACCCTGCCTCGGTGGTAGATGGCCAACTTGTTAAAAAAAGGGGGGGAGGGCAGATTATTAGTGAAAAAGCATGTAAACTCAGGAATTCTGCCTCCAGTTAATTAGGTGTCCCTTATATCACTTGTGCTTTATAACCCCCCCCCCCCCTCATATGTTAACTTTTTCTTCCTTACCACTCCTTTTAATGATGTGATATCTGTTGACCTTCTGTAAACATTCACATCCAAAAATCTACCCATCAGTCTTTTATCCAACAAACTGTTGTCATTATACCCTATATCATATCTTGTATACTTATTTATCCTCTTTTTTTATTCCTTAAAATATGTATTATCTATTACCAAATCTCTTTCTATATAAAGCTCAATCAAAGGTTCCTTATTATCATTTACCCCTGGCATCCCAAACTTAATTACAGCCTCTCCTCACTTAGCGACACACTTGTTTACCAACCGCTCGGACTCACGACCAGCTCTCCAACCAATATGCAAACCTAAGCAGTGTATATTAGAGCTGATTTCCTCTATTCTGTTTTTTACAGTATATAGTACACTACTGTATAAACATTTAAAAATATATACAAAAAAAAGTTATAAATGGTGGAAAGGTGACATTAAAAAAATATCTGAAGATAGATGATACAAACCACTACCAGTACAGTATGCTCCTCGCTTAATGACTAATTTGCTTACTGACCTACTCTTAGGAACAGAACCCCTCGTTCTTAGGAACGGAACCCCGTCATTAAGTGAGGAGAGGCTGTACTTTGCCCTCCACAGTAGTTGCTCCCACTTTAACATTTAGTTCCTCAATCACAATTACTCTTTCACTTGGTTCATAGCTCCTGAACATTCACTTAACTTCTCCCAAAATATATCTCCTCTACACTCTCTCTCCTCCAGTTGCATCAACACTTAGTATAACCCACTTTTTGCATCTGATTCTTATTTTGCTCCATATAATCCTCGAATTTATACATTTGTTTCTTCTTTTTCCCCTGCCATAACTGGTCCTTCAACATTATTGCTACTCCTACTCCTTTTGGCTTTATTGTTCTTAGAGCCAGGACATCCATCTTCTTTTCATACTTAACACTCACAATAGTCTCTTATCTACATTACATCCACACCCATTTTTTTTTAACACTGATCATTTCCCACCAAGGCAGGGTGACCCAAAAGAGAAAAAAAAATTAGTTTTTCTTTTTACATTTAATAATTTATACATTAGAAGGGGTTACTAGCTCCTTGCTCCTGGCATTTTAATCACCTCTTACAACACTCATGGCTTACAGTGGATGGATTCTTCCACTTCCCACTAATGCACATGGAGACAGAAACACAAAAATAAAGTTGCTCTGAGTATTTTAACCTGCCAAGTGGAATCTTTATCTGCTGAAGAAGACTCCTGTTGGAGGTCAGAATATACAAACCATTTTTGTTTTCTGTGCTTCTGCCTCTATATGAGTCGTTATATAACATCAAGAGTTCATTACACTTTTGCGGGTTTTATATACATTTTTTTTTTATTATCACACTGGCCGATTCCCACACCAAGGCAGGGTGGCCCGAAAAAGAAAAACTTTCACCATCATTCACTCCATCACTGTCTTGCCAGAAGGGTGCTTTACACTACAGTTTTTAAACTGCAACATTAACACCCTCCTTCAGAGTGCAGGCACTGTACTTCCCATCTCCAGGACTCAAGTCCGGCCTGCCGGTTTCCCTGAACCCCTTCATAAATGTTACTTTGCTCACACTCCAACAGCACGTCAAGTATTAAAAACCATTTGTCTCCATTCACTCCTATTAAACACGCTCACGCATGCCTGCTGGAAGTCCAAGCCCCTCGAACACAAAACCTCCTTTACCCCCTCCCTCCAACCTTTCCTAGGCCGACCCCTACCCCGCCTTCCTTCCACTACAGACTGATACACTCTTGAAGTCACTCTGTTTCGCTCCATTCTCTCTACATGTCCGAACCACCTCAACAACCCTTCCTCAGCCCTCTGGACAACAGTTTTTGTAATCCCGCACCTCCTCCTAACTTCCAAAATACGAATTCTCTGCATTATATTCACACCACACATTGCCCTCAGGCATGACATCTCCACTGCCTCCAGCCTTCTCCTCGCTGCAACATTCATCACCCATGCTTCACACCCATATAAGAGCATTGGTAAAACTATACTCTCATACATTCCCTTCTTTGCCTCCAAGGACAAAGTTCTTTGTCTCCACAGACTCCTAAGTGTGCCACTCACCCTTTTCCCCTCATCAATTCTATGATTCACCTCATCTTTCATAGACCCATCCGCTGACACGTCCACTCCCAAATATCTGAATACATTCACCTCCTCCATACTCTCTCCCTCCAATCTGATATCCAATCTTTCATCACCTAATCTTTTTGTTATCCTCATAACCTTACTCTTTCCTGTATTCACTTTTAATTTTCTTCTTTTGCACACCCTACCAAATTCATCCACCAATCTCTGCAACTTCTCTTCAGAATCTCCCAAGAGCAGTGTCATCAGCAAAGAGCAACTGTGACAACTCCCACTTTGTGTGATTCTTTATCTTTTAACTCCACGCCTCTTGCCAAGACCCTCATATTTACTTCTCTTGCAACCCCATCTATAAATATATTAAACAACCACGGTGACATCACACATCCTTGTCTAAGGCCTACTTTTACTGGGAAATAATTTCCCTCTTTCCTACATACTCTAACTTGAGCCTCACTATCCTCGTAAAAACTCTTCACTGCTTTCAGTAACCTACCTCCTACACCATACACATTCAACATCTGCCACATTGCCCCCCTATCCACCCTGTCATACGCCTTTTCCAAATCCATAAATGCCACAAAGACCTCTTTAGCCTTATCTAAATACTGTTCACTTATATGTTTCACTTATATTTTTATTATTTTTTTTTTTTTATCACTGGCCGATTCCCACCAAGGCAGGGTGGCCCGAAAAAGAAAAACTTTCACCATCATTCACTCCATCACTGTCTTGCCAGAAGGGTGCTTTACACTACAGTTTTTAAACTGCAACATTAACACCCCTCCTTCAGAGTGCAGGCACTGTACTTCCCATCTCCAGGACCCTGTAAAAGTAGGCTTTAGACAGGGATGTGTGATGTCACCATGGTTGTTCAATATATTTATAGATGGAGTTGTAAGAGAAGTGAATGCTCAGGTGTTGACCAGAGGTGTCGGGTTAAAAGATAAAGAATCTGACACAAAGTGGTAGTAGTCACAATTGCTCTTTGCTGATGACACTGCTTTTGGGAGATTCTGAAGAGAAGTTGCAGAGGTTGGTTGATGAGTTTGGTAGGGTATGTAAAAGAAGGAAAGTGAAAGTGAATACGTATAGGAAAGAGTAAGGTGATGGGGATAACAAAAAAATTAGGTAATGGAAGATTGGATATTAGATTGGAGAGAGAGAGAGAGAGTATGGAGGAGGTGAATGTATTCAGATATTTAGGAGGGGACATGTCATCAGATGGGTCTATGAAAGATGAGGGGAAGAAAGTGAGTGGTGTGCTGAGGAGTCTGAAGACAAAGAACTTTATTCATGAAAGCAAAGAAGGGAATGTATGAGAGTATAGTTATACCAATGCTCCTGTATGGGTGTGAGGCATGGGTGGTGAATGTTGCAACAAGGAGAAGGCTGGAGAGAGTAGAGATGTTATGTCTGAGGGCAATGTGTGGTGTGAATATAATGCAGAGAATCCGTAGTTTGGAAATTAGGAGGAGGTGCGGGATTACCAAAACTGTTGTCCAGAGGGCTGAGGAGGGGTTATTGAAATGGCTTGGACATGTAGAGAGGATAGAATGAAATAGAATGACTTCAAGAATGTATAAATCTGTAGTGAAGGGAAGGTGGGGTAGGGGCTGGCCTAGGAAAGGTTGGAGGGAGGGGGGTAAAGGAAATTTTGTGTGCTAGGGGTTTGGACTTCCAGCAAGCATGCATGAGCATGTTAGATAGGAGCAAATGGAGACAAATGGTTTTTAGGACTTGATGTGCTGTTGGAGTGTAAGCAAGGTAACATTTATGAAGGGATTCAGGGAAACCAGCAGGCCGGACTTGATTCCTGGAGATGGAGAGTACAGTGCCGGCACTCTGAAGGAGGGGTGTTAATGTTGCAGTTTTATAACTGTAGTGTAAGCATTCCTCTGGCAAGGTGGTGATGGAGTGAATGATGAAAGTTTTTCTTTTTCGGGCCACCCTGCCTTGGTGGGAAACAGCCGATGTGTGAATAAAAAAAAAATGTCCCCTGTATATACATACATTGGACAAGAGGAAGCAAAAAACGAAAAAAAAAAAAGTAGGCTTGTATGTTTTAAATTTTGTAATTCATTTTTGTTATATGAACAGGTTAGCGAGTTATGTTGAATGGGAAATTGGGAATACTGCCTACATTCACTTTTAATGTAATTTTGTATGGTAGGATATTTTATGCAGTTCACTTTTAAGGCAATATTTTGCAACCTTTATATGCTGTACTAACGTTTTGATTGTTACATACTGTTTTCCTAGATGGGCATGTCATTGCATATAGGCTACTAGAATGCCTATACATGTATTTGATTTCATATTGCATTAGGCATGTTTCAGTAAACTTCTAAAGTAAATAACTGCTAGGAAAAGTTGGACATTAACATTGGTTACATTTCCTTCAGTTTTCAAAGAAGCGACTGATATGGAGAACCAACTACGAAAATCGTTGGGCACACCACTAATGGGAAGGTATGTTGCTTGTTGTTTATTTCTGAAATTATTGAACTCAGATTAATCTAGCCATTATCACTTACTCAGCCTTATAAATATTTTATCAGTTATAGCTAATAGGAGCTAAGATCAAAGCAGTTCCTTTAAATATAGTACATAGGACGTAACCATGTTATCTGTTTGGTTTATAAACAGAGGCCATCAAGTAAGTTTGTATATGTACTTACAGTTTTATTAGTTTAATTTGATATGTTAAAAAGTGCATATACTGTGCAGTGTATTATAAATTAAAATTTTGAAGGTAGCTGAGCATACTGCAATTGTTTAAATTGTTGATTATTATCTGAGTTCAAAGCTTTCAGATTTTGTTCATGTATTATTTACCTACTTACCTGTAGATGGTTCTGGGGGTCAGTGAATCTTGGTTGATGCCCTGATCAGTCAGACTTGGATCTAGATGCCTGCATTTCATCATAGACACCACAGCCCTGATCAGTTTTTAATTATTAATTATATGAGCATTGGAAACATCATGACTGAAGAGTCTTAAATTTGATTTGGAGGCTATGGGATGCCATGTCTGCTTACATATTCTTTAATATTGTGTACAAGTCAACCCCTGGATTTTTGATCTCCGCACCTTCCCTAACAAACCTTACCTGTTCATGTACCCCATGTATGAGTCTACCCTAGTTTTTCAGGGACATTAGAATACCATTTGAGTAATAAACTATCTTACTGGTTACGTATTTTTATTATATTGAAGTCACTATTTCAGTGGCAGATGTGCAGCAGCACCTTGTTTTGTACAAAAATTAGGGTAATCTCCCAGTCAAATAAGACAATAATAGTTAAGCACATTATTTTGCCTACTGGCCTGTGCTAGGCAGATCTTTCACTCATTCATCCATTCCCACTCTTGTATTTGTCTAATGCATTTTCAGAATTATAGAGAAGAGGTCTCAGGCATGGGGTAGCTTAAGCTAATTTCACCCTCTATCATACATTCCCCATATATACAGGACTGTAATAACTGGCCATCTCAGCATTTACTTTTTTTTCTTTTAATGCCTGCTGTCTCCCACTGAGGCAGGGTGACCTTAGAAAGAAGCCACTTTCACCATCATTCACACATAATCACAGTCTTTGCAGAGGCACCCAGGTACGACAGTTCAGATGTCACTCCAAACAGCCAGTATCCCAAACCCTTCCTTTGAAGTGCAGGCATTGTACTTCCCACCTCTAGGAGTCGAGTCCAGCTAACCGGTTTTTCTGAATCCCTTCACAAAATATTACCCTACTCACACTCCAACACCTTGTCAGGTCCCAAAAACCATTCGTCTCCATTCACTCCTATTTAACGTGCTCACACATTCCTGCTGCATGTCCAACCTCTTTTATCCCCCTCCCATCTATTTCTAGAACACTCCCTACCCCCTCCTTCCATCCACAACAGATTTATACACCCTCCAAGTCAGTCTGTTTTGCTCCATCCTCTCCAAATGGCCAAACCACCACTTTTATATTATCATTGTATATTTACCTATGACCTTCAGGATTATACTTTGTAGAGAATTTATTTTTTTTTTTTATTATCACACTGGCCAATTCCCACCAAGGCAGGGTGGCCCAAAAAAGAAAAACTCTCACCATCATTCACTCCATCACTGTCTTGCCAGAAGGGTGCTTTACACTACAGTTTTTAAACTGCAACATTAACACCCCTCCTTCAGAGTGCAGGCACTGTACTTCCCATCTCCAGGACTCAAGTCCGGCCTGCCGGTTTCCCTGAACCCCTTCATAAATGTTACTTTGCTCACACTCCAACAGCACGTCAAGTATTAAAAACCATTTGTCTCCATTCACTCCTATCAAACACGCTCACGCATGCCTGCTGGAAGTCCAAGCCCCTCGCACACAAAACCTCCTTTACCCCCTCCCTCCAACCTTTCCTAGACCGACCCCTACCCCGCCTTCCTTCCACTACAGACTGATACACTCTTGAAGTTATTCTGTTTTGCTCCATTCTCTCCACATGTCCGAACCACCTCAACAACCCTTCCTCAGCCCTCTGGACAACAGTTTTGGTAATCCCGCACCTCCTCCTAACTTCCAAACTACGAATTCTCTGCATTATATTCACACCACACATTGCTCTCAGACATGACATCTCCACTGCCTCCAGCCTTCTCCTCACTGCAACATTCATCACCCATGCTTCACACCCATATAAGAGCATTGGTAAAACTATACTCTCATACATTCCCCTCTTTGCCTCCAAGGACAAAGTTCTTTGTCTCCACAGACTCCTAAGTGCACCACTCACCCTTTTCCCCTCATCAATTCTATGATTCACCTCATCTTTCATAGACCCATCTGCTGACACGTCCACTCCCAAATATCTGAATACATTCACCTCCTCCATACTCTCTCCCTCCAATCTGATATCCAATCTTTCATCACCTAATCTTTTTGTTATCCTCATAACCTTACTCTTTCCTGTATTCACTTTCAATTTTCTTCTTTTGCACACCCTACCAAATTCATCCACCAATCTCTGCAACTTCTCTTCAGAATCTCCCAAGAGCACAGTGTCATCAGCAAAGAGCAACTGTGACAACTCCCACTTTATGTGTGATTCTTTATCTTTTAACTCCATGCCTCTTGCCAAGACCCTCGCATTTACTTCTCTTACAACCCCATCTATAAATATATTAAACAACCACGGTGACATCACACATCCTTGTCTAAGGCCTACTTTTACTGGGAAATAATTTCCCTCTTTCCTACATACTCTAACTTGAGCCTCACTATCCTCGTAAAAACTCTTCACTGCTTTCAGTAACCTACCTCCTACACCATACACCTACAACATCTGCCACATTGCCCCCCTATCCACCCTGTCATACGCCTTTTCCAAATCCATAAATGCCACAAAGACCTCTTGAGCCTTATCTAAATACTGTTCACTAATATGTTTCACTGTAAACACCTGGTCCACACACCCCTACCTTTCCTAAAGCCTCCTTGTTCATCTGCTATCCTATTCTCCGTCTTACTCTTAATTCTTTCAATAATAACTCTACCATACACTTTGCCAGGTATACTCAACAGACTTATCCCCCTATAATTTTTGCACTCTCTTTTATCCCCTTTGCCTTTATACAAAGGAACTATGCATGCTCTCTGCCAATCCCTAGGTACCTTACCCTCTTCCATACATTTATTAAATAATTGCACCAACCACTCCAAAACTATATCCCCACCTGCTTTTAATATTTCTATCTTTATCCCATCAATCCTGGCTGCCTTACCCCCTTTCATTTTACCTACTCCCTCACGAACTTCCCCCACACTCACAACTGGCTCTTCCTCACTCCTACAAGATGTTGTTCCTCCTTGCCCTATACACGAAATCACAGCTTCCCTATCTTCATCAACATTTAACAATTCCTCAAAATATTCCCTCCATCTTCCCAATACCTCTAACTCTCCATTTAATAACTCTCCTCTCCTATTTTTAACTGACAAATCCATTTGTTCTCTAGGCTTTCTTAACTTGTTAATCTCACTCCAAAACTTTTTCTTATTTTCAACAAAATTTGTTGATAACATCTCACCCACTCTCTCATTTGCTCTCTTTTTACATTGCTTCACCACTCTCTTAACCTCTCTCTTTTTCTCCATATACTCTTCCCTCCTTGCATCACTTCTCCTTTGTAAAAACTTCTCATATGCTAACTTTTTCTCCCTTACTACTCTCTTCACATCATCATTCCACCAATCGCTCCTCTTTCCTCCTGCACCCACTTTCCTGTAACCACAAACTTCTGCTGAACACTCTAACACTACATTTTTAAACCTACCCCATACCTCTTTGACCCCATTGCCTATGCTCTCATTAGCCCATCTATCCTCCAATAGCTGTTTATATCTTACCCTAACTGCCTCCTCTTTTAGTTTATAAACCTTCACCTCTCTCTTCCCTGATGCTTCTATTCTCCTTGTATCCCATCTACCTTTTACTCTCAGTGTAGCTACAACTAGAAAGTGATCTGATATATCTGTGGCCCCTCTATAAACATGTACATCCTGAAGTCTACTCAACAGTCTTTTATCTACCAATACATAATCCAGCAAACTACTGTCATTTCGCCCTACATCATATCTTGTATACTTATTTATCCTCTTTTTCTTAAAATATGTATTACCTATAACTAAACCCCTTTCTATACAAAGTTCAATCAAAGGGCTCCCATTATCATTTACACCTGGCACCCCAAACTTACCTACCACACCCTCTCTAAAAGTTTCTCCTACTTTAGCATTCAGGTCCCCTACCACAATTACTCTCTCACTTGGTTCAAAGGCTCCTATACATTCACTTAACATCTCCCAAAATCTCTCTCTCTCCTCTGCATTCCTCTCTTCTCCAGGTGCATACACGCTTATTATGGCCCACTTCTCGCATCCAACCTTTACTTTAATCCACATAATTCTTGAATTTACACATTCATATTCTCTTTTCTCCTTCCATAACTGATCATTCAACATAGAGAATATAGGTATAAAAAGGATATAAGGGACTGGACATATCTAACCAAGACAGTGATAGTGTGAATGATGAAAGCATTTCTTTATTGGGTTGCCCTGCCTTGGTGGGAGTCGGCCAACGTGTTAAAAAAAATATAAAGCCCTAATTTCTCACTGAATTGTAGCTAAATAGATCATATCTGACAAATAGCATCATTAAAGTGGATACTTTAGGTAGCTTCCATAGTCAGTTGGGAGAGCTGGGGGAGAATTAGACCTGCCTAACATGGATCAGTAGACCTACTGTAATGGTATTCCTCTCATATGTTCTTACATAGGAAAGCAATGAATTGGGAATAATTGTATAAGAGTACAGTAAGTGGGAGTAAAAATTTAACCTGCTAAGGATGGACAGTAAGTTTACTACGGTGTTCTTGTTCTTCAATGTAGGGATTACACTTTAAAGATTTCATCCCTCAAGATCATTACCTATGAATATGCTAACTCCTCTTTTTTTAAAAAATATTCAACTTAAAATCTTAATCTACATTCTGACTGTATGTGGTAGAATGTAAACCTATTACCATGAAGCTTTTTTATGGAACTTATTAACAAAAGGTTTTCCATATTTTATAATATGATACAGCAGATGATAGTTCATGGAATGAAATTTTTATTGACATTATGTTATGTATTATGAACCATTGCAGGTAAGTTATTTAAAAAAAAAGGTAGGTGTGTTGAGGCATCTCTGGGAAAAATGGATTATCTGTCTAAGGTATGTACTAGAATATAGTGATATTAACACTTTTAAAGGGGTGTGAGGCATGGTTTTTGAATGATGCAGCAACAAGGAGACTGGAGGCAGTGGATACATCACATTTGAGACAATGTGTGGTGTGAATGTTATGTAGAGATTTAGAATGTATAAATTAAAAATGGTATGGGGTCACCAGTGGTATAATTCATAGGGTTGAAGAGATGTTGAGGTGGTTTGGGCATTTAGAGAGAATTTAGAGGGATAGGATGGCAAAGGTGTATAAATCTAGGTTGGAAGGAAGAAGGGGTAGTGTATACAAGTTGTATTAATCAGTGTAGATGCAGAATTTATAACATTCGTAGAATACAAGCCTACCATTTATTCAGGCCATTAGTGCTACTCATTTAAAAAGTTGGTAGACATTATTATTAATCTGTATAATTTTTTATATGTATTCTCCTGGAAGTGGTAACTGGTATATATTTTACATATACTCTATACAGTAAATCCTTCATATAACAGACCTCTATATAACAAGAGTTTGGGAATGCAGAACAAAATCTGCTGGGGTCACTTGATTTGCAAACAATGAGCAAAGTCTGTTAAACAGTCTCTTCTATCCATCACAGTTGCCATTGAAAGTCACCTGCTTTCCTAAGTTAGTCCATTACATGGAGGGTTTACTGTATGTGAGGTCAAAATAAATAGATGTTGGAAATTAGTAATGGTATGAAGAGTTATTGGCAGTTTGGAGGGACATCTAAACTGTCATATCTGAGCGCCTCTGCAAAGACACTGATTTTGTATGAGTGATAGTGTTGAATGATGAAAGTTTTTTTTTTTCTTTCTTTTTGGGTCACCCTGCCTCGGTGGGAAATGGCCGACGTGTTAAAAAAAAAATGAATTGTCATTTCAGTAACTGGACATGGCTTTTAAAGGGAGGCTTTAGAATAGGTAAGGGATGTGTAGGTCAGGTGTTTACATTGAAGCATATTTTTACATATATATGTAACTCATTGGCCGTTTCCCACCAAGGCAGGGTGACCCAAAAAGAAAGAAAAAATTACTTTCATCATCATTCAACACTTTCACCATCACTTATACATAATCACGACAGTTTAGAAGTCCCTCCAAACTGCCAATGTCCCAAACCCCTCCTTTAAAGTGCAGGCCTTATACTTCCCATTTCCAGGACTCAAGTCCGGCTAACCGGTTTCCCAGAATTCCTTCACAAAATATTACCCTGCTCACACTCCAATAGCTCGTCAGGTCCCAAAAACCATTTGTCTCCATTCACTCCTATCTAACACGCTCACACATGTTTGCTGGAAGTCCAAGCCCCCTCACCCACAAAACCTCCTTTACTCCCACCCTCCAAAATTTCTGAGGACGACCCCTATGCCGCCCTCCTTCTCCTACAGATTAATACAGTCTCCATGCCATTCTACTTTGATCCATTCTCTCTAAATGACCAAACCACCTCAACAACCCCTCTTCAGCCCTCTGACTAATACTTTTAGTAACTCCACACCACCTCCTAGTATCCACACTCCGAATTCTCTGCATAATATTTACACCACACATTTAGATAAAGGTATGGAAGTTTTCATTGCAGTTATAGATTTAGAAAAGGCATATGACAGAGTGGATAGGGGAGCAATGTGGCAGATGTTGCAAGTGTATGGAATATGTAGTAAGTTACTAAATGCTGTAAAGAGTTTTTATGAGGATAGTGAGGCTCAGGTTAGGGTGTGTAGGAGAGAGGGAGATTTCTTCCCACCTACTTTGTAGGTCTTAGACAAGGGTGTGTAATGTCACCATGGGTGTTTAACATATTTATAGATGGGGTTGTAAAAGAAGTAAATGCTAGGGTGTTGGGGAGAGGGGTGGGATTAAATTATGGGGTGTCAAATACAAAATGGGAGTTGACAGTTACTTTTTGCTAATAATACTGTGCTTTTGTGGGATTCTAAAGAAAAGTTGCAAAGGTTAATGGACAAGTTTGGGAGGGTGTGTAAAGGTAGAAAGTTGAGAGTAAATAAGATAAGAGTAAAGTGATGAGGGTATCAAACAATTTAGTTAAAGAAAAAATGGATATCACATTGGCGGGTGGGCGTATGGAAGAAGTGAACGTTTTCAGATATTTGGGGGTTGACTTGTCAGCAGATAGGTTTATGAAGGATGAAGTAAACCATAAAACTGATTAAGGAAAAAGGTGAATGGTGCATTGAGGCATCTGTAGAGACAAAGAATGTTATCCATGGAGGCAAAGAAGGGAATGTACAGAAGTATAGTGATACCAACAATCTTATTTGGGTGTGAAGCATGGGTTGTAAATGCTGCAGCAAGGAGGCAGCTAGAGGTAGTAGAGATGTGTCTAAGGGCAGTGTGTGGTGTAAATATTATTCAGAGAATTCGTAGTGTGGAAATTAGGAGGTGTGGAATTACTAAAAGTATTAGTAAGGGGGCTGAGAGGGGCCGTTGAGGTAGTTTGGTCATTTAGAGAGACTGGAACAAAGTAGAATGACTTGGAGAACATATAAATCTGTTGGAGAAAGGTGGGGTAGGGGATGTCCCTGTAAAGGTTGGAGGGAGGGGGTAAAGAAGGTTTTGTGGGTGAGGGGCTTGGACTTCCAGCAAGAGTGCGTGAGCTTGTTAGATAGGAGTGAATGGAGACAAATGGTTTTTGGGACCTGACGAGCTATTGGAGTGTAAGCAGGGTAATATTTTGTGAAGGGATTCAGGGAAGCCGGTTGGCTGGACTTGAGTCCTGGAAATGGGAAGTGCAATGCCTGCACTTTAAAGGAGGGGTATAGGATATTGGCAGTTTGGAGGGACTTCTAAGTTATCGTATCTGAGCGCCTATGAGTGATGGTGACAGTGTTGAATGATTAAGTTTTTCTTTCTTTTTGGGTCACCCTGCCTTGGTGGGAAACGGCCAACGTGTTAAAGAAAAAATGTAGTGTTGTAGTAGCTATTTCTTTTGAATGTGTAGAAATTTGCACATAAGTTCCTTAAGAGAATAAAACCACGGAACAGGTGGGGTTTAAACCCATGACAAGCGAGTTGTAAAACTCCAGGCCAGTGTGTGAACCAGCTGTTTTATGACTCGCCATGGGTTCAAACCCCACCTGTTCTGTGGTGTTTGCAGTCGTGTTATGATTTCGTTAGCAAAATCACCTGGTGTCTGCCTCTGAAAAATGGGTCACCTGGCGTGGTTGATCTGTGTGTGACGACTACCGCAGCTCATCTGCAGCAGTGTAACCAAAGTACACTGAAAAAAGAAAAAAAATCCAAATTTAGTTATTGTTTTTATATACAAGTCACCAGTTACAAATCCCTGTTTGTGAAAATTGAACAGTACCTCAGAAATCTTCAAAACCTTTTTTGAAATTTGAAACAATCATAACTTCTGTACTAGTAAAGGGATATTAGGAAAATTAGTTTGTCACATACACTTTCATCGTCTACTGTAAGTGTTCCTCCTGCATTCTCATAGTTCTTTATTTTCAATTTTTATGTGACTAGGAAACTATTTAGATTTTATTTTTAGTCTTTTTGCTATATAGGTGTTAAGATTTAGTGGAGGATGAGGATGGTATCAATATTATTTAGTATTCCTGGGAGCGGAGTGTATAGGACTGGCGGTATGCTTGATTGTTAGGTGACTGTCGTGGGTGAGTGTATGTTTTGGGGAAGAGGTAGTCACTGCTGTGCTGGGGAAGGGAGGCTTGTGGGAGAATGAAAGAGTGAGGGATATGGGTGGAAGAAAGTAGAGCAAAGATGATGTAGATGAATATAATTGGATTTAGGGGGGGGGGAGTACCAGTTAACTAGCTGATGTGTGTTACTAGCCTTGCCTGCTTGATAATACCTGAGTATTTTGTATGTCATTATCATATCCCACTTGTTCTATCTTTTCTGGTGGAGGTTACCTGGAGGTTACCTGGAGTTAAGATAAATTCCTTAAGTCTCATAGCCTTTTATTCTGAGTTCTAGTACCATTCATTGTGAACCTCTGTATTTTCTCTAGTGTCTTTACATGCTTAATCAGGTGTGGGCTCCATGCTGGCACTGCTTACTACAAGGTGGGCCCAATGTAAGCAATATATGATGTTCTAAATGAATCTTTGCTAAGCTTCCTGAAAATAGTTTTCAAGTTAGCTACATTTACATATGCCACTGAGGTTATATGAGTTGGTGATCTGCTTGGTGCTAGTTTTACAATCACCTCTTATGTCATGTTTGCAGTATTATATTTTACCTGTGTGAGTGCGTGCGTGTGTGTGTGTGTGTGTGTGTTTGTACTCGCCTGTTTGTGTATGTGCGTGTTTGTTTTGGGCATGTTGGACTGCCTGTGTGTGCACATCTTTGTATTTTATGTGCGCGCGCATGTGCATGCATTTTAAGTGTGTGTGAGTGCGTGCGCATGTGTGCATGCATGAATGCGTGCGTGCAGGTGGATGTGTGCAGGCGCTGGGAGTGGATGGGTGTGTAAGAGGATATTGTGTTGAGGCTCACTTCCTGGCGGTCACGGCCATGATCGCCTACTTTCATCAGTGTCTTGGCTGACCTATCTGCTGATAGCTTACACACACACACACACACACACACACACACACACACACACACACACACACACACACACACACACACACACACACACACACACACACACACACACACACACACCACACACCACACACCACACACACACACACACACACACACACACACACACACACACACACACACACACACACACACACACACACACACACACACACACACAAGCAGGAGTTCCGGAGTGTGTACCTCGACCGAGACAGAACACAGGACGAAAGGAAGACAATGAAAGAGAGAGTTCAAAAACGAAAGGAGAAATGGGAGGAAATGAAAAAGGAGAGCAGAATAACCCAGGATCAAATGGAAGGACAAGCGCACCCCCCAGAAACACCTGCAGAAGGACTCCAGCCACGACACCCCCAAGGCAACTGAACATTCCAAACCAACCATCACACACCGATCCCTCTGTTTCCACCCCCCGCACCACAGTTACAGTATTAGAACAGAAGTTGAAGGTTTGGTACACAAATGCAGATGGATTAACGAATAAACATGAGGAATGGCAAGAAAGAATCAATGAGAAGTCCCCAGACATCATAGCAGTTACAGAAACAAAACTCATGGAGACAATAACAGATGCAATCTTCCCACCAGGATACCAGATCATGAGGAAAGATAGAAGGGGTAGGGGGGGAGGTGGGGTTGCTCTGCTCGTAAAAAACAGATGGAAATTCGAGAAAATGGAAGGAATAGATGAGACAGGAGAAAGAGACTACATAGCAGGTACACTTCAGTCTGGGGAACACAAAGTGGTCATTGCAGTGATGTATAATCCACCACAGAACTGCAGGAGGCCAAGAGAGGAATATGAAGAGAGCAACAGAGCAATGGTGGACACACTTGCTGAGGTGGCAAGAAGAGCTCACTCCAGCAGAGCAAAGTTGCTGGTTATGGGGGATTTCAACCACAGGGAGATTGACTGGGAAAACCTGGAGCCACATGGGGGTCCCAAAACATGGAGAGCCAGGATGTTGGACGTGGTGCTGGAAAACCTCATGCACCAACATGTTAAGGACACTACCAGAGTGAGAGGGGAGGATGAACCAGCAAGATTGGACCTTGTGTTCACCCTGGGCAGCTCAGACATTGAGGACATCAAGTATGAGAGTCCCCTAGGAGCTAGCGACCACGTGGTTCTGTGCTTTGAATACATAGTAGAGCTGCAAGTGGAGAGAATAACAGGAGTAGAATGGGAAAAGCCTGACTATAAAAGAGGGGACTACATAGGGTTGAAGAACTTCATGCGGGAGGTCCAGTGGGACAGAGAACTGGCAGGAAAGCCAGTAAATGAAATGATGGAATATGTAGCAACAAAATGCAAGGAGGCAGTGGAAAGGTTCATTCCCAAGGGCAACAGTAACAACGGGAAGACCAGAACAAGCCCCTGGTTTACCCGACGGTGTAAGGAGGCAAAAACAAAGTGCAATAGAGAATGGAAAAAGTACAGAAGGCAGAGAACACACGAAAATAGGGAGATCAGTCGCAGAGCCAGGAATGAGTACGCACAGGTAAGGAGGGAGGCCCAGCGACAGTATGAAAATGACATAGCATCGAGAATCAAGACTGACCCGAAACTGTTGTATAGCCACATCAGGAGGAAGACAACAGTCAAAGACCAGGTGATCAGATTAAGGACAGAAGGTGGAGAACTCACAAGAAATGATCAGGAGGTATGTGAGGAGCTGAACAGGAGATTTAAGGAAGTTTTTACAGTAGAGACAGGAAGGGCTGTGGGAAGACAGCACAGAAGGGAACATCAAGAGGGAATATACCAACAAGTGTTGGATGACATACGAACAACTGAGGAGGAGGTGAAGAAGCTCTTAAGTGACCTTGACACCTCAAAGGCGATGGGACCGGACAACATCTCCCCATGGGTCCTTAGAGAAGGAGCAGAGATGCTGTGTGTGCCTCTAACCACAATCTTCAACACATCCCTTGAAACTGGGCAACTACCTGAGAAATGGAAGACAGCTAATGTAGTCCCCATATTTAAGAAAGGAAACAGAAACGAGGCACTAAACTACAGACCTGTGTCTCTGACATGTATTGTGTGCAAAGTCATGGAGAAGATTATCAGGAGGAGAGTGGTCGAACACCTGGAAAGGAACAAGATTATAAATGAAAACCAGCATGGGTTCATGGAAGGCAAATCTTGTATCACAAACCTCCTGGAGTTTTATGACAAGGTAACAGAAGTAAGACACGAGAGAGAGGGTTGGGTAGATTGCGTTTTCCTAGACTGCAGGAAGGCCTTTGACACAGTTCCCCACAAGAGATTAGTGCAGAAGCTGGAGGATCAGGCACACATAAAAGGAAGGGCACTGCAATGGATAAGGGAATACCTGACAGGGAGGCAGCAACGAGTCATGGTACGTGAAGAGGTATCACAGTGGGCGCCTGTTACGAGCGGGGTCCCACAGGGGTCAGTTCTAGGACCAGTGCTATTTTTGATATATGTGAACGACATGATGGAAGGAATAGACTCTGAAGTGTCCCTGTTCGCAGATGACGTGAAGTTGATGAGAAGAATTAAATCGGACGAGGATGAGGCAGGACTGCAAAGAGACCTGGAGAGGCTGGACATGTGGTCCAGTAACTGGCTCCTCGAATTCAATCCAGCCAAATGCAAAGTCATGAAGATTGGGGAGGGGCAAAGAAGACCGCAGACAGAATATAGGCTAGGTGGACAAAGACTACAGACCTCACTCAGGGAGAAAGACCTTGGGGTGACCATAACACCGAGTACATCACCGGAGGCACACATCAACCAAATAACCGCTGCAGCATACGGGCGCCTGGCAAACCTGAGAATAGCGTTCCGATACCTCAATAAGGAATCGTTCAAGACACTGTACACTGTGTATGTTAGGCCCATACTGGAGTATGCAGCACCAGTCTGGAACCCACACCTGGTCAAGCACGTCAAGAAGTTAGAGAAAGTACAAAGGTTTGCAACAAGGCTAGTCCCAGAGCTCAAGGGAATGTCGTACGAGGAAAGGTTAAGGGAAATCGGACTGACGACACTGGAGGACAGAAGGGTCAGGGGAGACATGATAACGACATACAAGATACTGCGGGGAATAGACAAGGTGGACAGAGATAGGATGTTCCAGAGAGGGGACACAGGGACAAGGGGTCACAACTGGAAGCTGAAGACTCAGACGAGTCACAGGGACGTTAGGAAGTATTTCTTCAGTCATAGAGTTGTCAGCAAGTGGAATAGCCTAGCAAGTGAAGTAGTGGAGGCAGGAACCATACATAGTTTTAAGAAGAGGTATGACAAAGCTCAGGAAGCAGAGAGAGAGAGGATCCAGTAGCGATCAGTGAAGAGGCGGGGCCAGGAGCTGAGTCTCGACCCCTGCAACCACAATTAGGTGAGTACAATTAGGTGAGTACACACACACACACACACCACACACACACACACCACACACCACACACACACACACACACACCACACACCACACACACCACACACACCACACACACCACACACACACACACACACACACACACACACACACACACACACACACACACACACACACACACACACACACACACACACACACACACACACACACACACACACACACACACACACAGACACACACACACAGACACACACACACACAGACACACACAGACACACACACACACACACACACACACACACACACACACACACACACACACACACACACACACACACACACACACACACACACACACACACACACATACACACGTACGTACGCACGTACACACAGCAATTCCTGCAATGCCAGCTTATTGGACGCGCGGCACTGGCATGTATTAGAACGCGTGCCAAAAGCATGTTTACCCAGCAGTGCCAAAGTTTATTGAAGCTTCATTCAGAACATTGCTTACAAGCCTCAGTTTACAAAGCTCTTTTATTTAATTTACGAAATTTATAGGCTGCAATATACAGTTGTGTAATGCTTGAAAAAAAAAAGGAGATACTGCAGTGCATTTTTTTTTTTGGGCCGTAGAATATAATAGTGTATAAACTTGACCCTGGTGTGGCGGTGAACAGGTGTGGCGGTGAACAGGTGTGGCGGTGAACAGGTGTGGTGAACAGGTGTGAACAGGTGTGGTGGTGAACAGGTGTGGCGGTGAACAGGTGTGGTGAACAGGTGTGGTGAACAGGTGTGGTGGTGAACAGGTGTGGCGGTGAACAGGTGTGGTGAACAGGTGTGAACAGGTGTGGTGGTGAACAGGTGTGGCGGTGAACAGGTGTGGCGGTGAACAGGTGTGGCGGTGAACAGGTGTGAACAGGTGTGGCGGTGAACAGGTGTGGCGGTGAACAGGTGTGGCGGTGAACAGGTGTGGCGGTGAACAGGTGTGGTGGTGAACAGGTGTGGCGGTGAACAGGTGTGGCGGTGAACAGGTGTGGCGGTGAACAGGTGTGGTGGTGAACAGGTGTGGCGGTGAACAGGTGTGGCGGTGAACAGGTGTGGTGGTGAGCAGGTGTGGTGGTGAACAGGTGTGGCGGTGAACAGGTGTGGTGAACAGGTGTGGCGGTGAACAGGTGTGGTGAACAGGTGTGGCGGTGAACAGGTGTGGCGGTGAACAGGTGTGGTGAACAGGTGTGGCGGTGAACAGGTGTGGTGGTGAATAGGTGTGGCGGTGAACAGGTGTGAACAGGTGTGGTGAACAGGTGTGGCGGTGAACAGGTGTGGCGGTGAACAGGTGTGGTGGTGAACAGGTGTGGCGGTGAACAGGTGTGGTGGTGAACAGGTGTGGTGGTGAACAGGTGTGGCGGTGAACAGGTGTGGTGAACAGGTGTGGCGGTGAACAGGTGTGGCGGTGAACAGGTGTGGCGGTGAACAGGTGTGGCGGTGAACAGGTGTGGCGGTGAACAGGTGTGGTGGTGAACAGGTGTGGCGGTGAACAGGTGTGGTGGTGAACAGGGAACATAGTTCTTAACTGCATCACGTCGGGAAAAGTTTACATCACGTAGGGAAAAAGTTTGCATCACGGCCTGTTAGCGGCGAGGCTGGCGGTCTGTTAGCGGCGAGGCTGGCGGTCTGTTAGCGGCGAGGCTGGCGGCCTGTTAGCGGCGAGGCTGGCGGCCTGTTAGCGGCGAGGCTGGCGGTCTGTTAGCGGCGAGGCTGGCGGCCTGTTAGCGGCGAGGCTGGCGGCCTGTTAGCGGCGAGGCTGGTGGTCTGTTAGCGGCGAGGCTGGCGGCCTGTTAGCGGCGAGGCTGGCGGCCTGTTAGCGGCGAGGCTGGCGGTCTGTTAGCGGCGAGGCTGGCGGCCTGTTAGCGGCGAGGCTGGCGGCCTGTTAGCGGCGAGGCTGGCGGTCTGTTAGCGGCGAGGCTGGCGGCCTGTTAGCGGCGAGGCTGGCGGCCTGTTAGCGGCGAGGCTGGCGGCCTGTTAGCGGCGAGGCTGGCGGCCTGTTAGCGGCGAGGCTGGCGGCCTGTTAGCGGCGAGGCTGGCGGCCTGTTAGCGGCGAGGCTGGCGGCCTGTTAGCGGCGAGGCTGGCGGCCTGTTAGCGGCGAGGCTGGCGGCCTGTTAGCGGCGAGGCTGGCGGCCTGTTAGCGGCGAGACTGGCGGCCTGTTAGCGGCGAGGCTGGTGGCCTGTTAGCGGCGAGGCTGGCGGCCTGTTAGCGGCGAGGCTGGCGGCCTGTTAGCGGCGAGGCTGGCGGCCTGTTAGCGGCGAGGCTGGCGGCCTGTTAGCAGCGAGGCTGGCGGCCTGTTAGCAGCGAGGCTGGCGGCCTGTTAGCAGCGAGGCTGGCAGCCTGTTAGCGGCGAGGCTGGCAGCCTGTTAGCAGCGAGGCTGGCAGCGTGTTAGCGGCGAGGCTGGCGGCCTGTTAGCAGCGAGGCTGGCGGCCTGTTAGCGGCGAGGCTGGCAGTCTGTTAGCAGCGAGGCTGGCGGCCTGTTAGCAGCGAGGCTGGCAGCCTGTTAGCGGCGAGGCTGGCAGCCTGTTAGCGGCGAGGCTGGCAGCGTGTTAGCGGCGAGGCTGGCGGCCTGTTAGCGGCGAGGCTGGCAGCGTGTTAGCGGCGAGGCTGGCAGCCTGTTGGCGGCGAGGCTGGCAGCGTGTTAGCGGCGAGGCTGGCAGCGTGTTAGCGGCGAGGCTGGCAGCCTGTTAGCGGCGAGGCTGGCAGCCTGTTAGCGGCGAGGCTGGCGGCCTGTTAGCGGCGAGGCTGGCGGCCTGTTAGCGGCGAGGCTGGCGGCCTGTTAGCGGCGAGGCTGGCAGCCTGTTGGCGGCGAGGCTGGCAGCGTGTTAGCGGCGAGGCTGGAAGCCTGTTAACGGCGAGGCTGGCAGCCTGTTAGCGGCGAGGCTGGCAGCCTGTTAACGGCGAGGCTGGCAGCCTGTTAACGGCGAGGCTGGCAACCTGTTAACGGCGAGGCTGGCGGCCTGTTAGCGGCGAGGCTGGCGGCCTGTTAGCGGCGAGGCTGGCAGCCTGTTAGCGGCGAGGCTGGCAGCCTGTTAACGGCGAGGCTGGCAGCCTGTTAACGGCGAGGCTGGCGGCCTGTTAGCGGCGAGGCTAACAAGAAAATATGCAGCCAGAGCTATTGCTACGTGCAACAAGAATGCATCGAGAGCTTCGCTAGCTCATGCAACGAAATCTTCCTTACAACACTAATATGTAGTGTGTGATAAATGGTTTGAAAAAACCGACAAGTTGAAGATTGAGACACTTATGCAACATATGGGAATTTTTATTGAGGAACCGTTTCGCCACACAGTGGTTTCATCAGTCCAATACAAAGCAGAAAGTTGTAAGGAGAGGAGTTTGAGGTAATCAGTCCCTCAGCCAGGAGTCGATGTGCTCAGTCCATCAATCTTGTAGAATGTACAGCATAGGGCTTTTTTCTCAATAAACATTCCCATGTGTTGCATAAGTGTCTCAATATTCAAGTTGTCGGTTTTTCAAACCATTTATCACATCTGTCAGACACTGCAGCATCATGGGATCTTGATACAAAGAATTCTTCAACATTTGTCCAACCTTTGAACGAAGACCTGCTTCGACTAGTGGATGGTACCACTATGACCCCGCCTCCTCCTGCTTCGCCTCACCTGACTACAGTATACAAGCCACGTCTACGGCCCTATGCTGTACATTCTACAAGATTGATGGACTGAACATATCGACTCCAGGCTGAGGGACTGATCACCTCAAACTACTCCTCTCCTTACACCTTTCTGTTTTGTATTGGACTAATGAAGCCACTGTGTGACGAAACGTTTCCTCAATAAAGATTCCCCTTTGTTGATAAGTGTTTCAGTTTTCACTAATATGAAGGTTCAATTGAAGCGGCTATATGTAGCAGTATTGTTACAATTTTGTCTTCTATACAAGGGGACAATTTGTGGAAGTTTTTGTTAAGGTCACTTGAATGGCAGTCTTGATTTTGCACCCTGTCCTCTGCCGTTAATAAATAGCGTGTGCTTTCCATCCATTTCAGCAACGGCGATGATTCTCATTGTGTACGTTATAATTATAAGGTGATTGTATGTAACACTTCATATTTCAGTAATAAAAGAAGTGTAACTATATACTGTTGGAACTATATTACACACACACTTTGGTCACCTGGTGTAATTTTTGGAAAGAAGAAATCGATCTTGAAAGATACGCTTGCTTTGTGTGTATGTAGGCTTGTATTAGCGAGTCAGTGGCGGTCTAGAAGTCATTCGTAGGTAATCTGGTTCTTGCCTTACCTATGTTTGACCTGACTAGCGTGATGTTCGTGTGGGAAATATGAATGCTACACATGACCATAAAAATTGGATTTGTTCTGCCTTAATACTGTTCTGTGGACAAGGTTTCTTGTGGTAGTAGTGGAGAACAATGGACATAGTGCATCATACAGGAACTGTTTTTACACAGCCGCCTTTTATAATTTTCATGAGTTAAATGCAGTACTGTTACAACTTAAATGTGTTTAATTGCCATGCATTGTCGTTTCACTTAACTTGACGCATTGTAATTAGTCCTTTATTCATAAATTACTTACGTAAGAAATTTTAGCATTTATTGTTTGTGTGTGTGTGTGTGTGTGTGTGTGTGTGTGTGTGTGTGTGTGTGTGTGTGTGTGTGTGTGTGTGTGTGTGTGTAAAAGTACGATTTCGAAGAGTATAGTGAAAGCTGGTACGCAACAATTAGCTTTGGTGCAATATCGATTAAGTATTTCAGTGTTAAAGAAATTTGAGGTTGCATTACTTAAGGTCTCGGTCTCTCTCTCTCTCTCTCTCTCTCTCTCTCTCTCTCTCTCTCTCTCTCTCTCTCTCTCTCTCTCTCTCTCTCTCTCTCTCTCTCTCTCTCTCTCTCTCTCTCTCTCTCTCTCTCTCTCTCTCTCTCCCCTTTCTTTCCTTACCCTTTACACCTGGAATATTGCTGCGTCTTTCACTGCCCCCCCCCCGTCCTTTCCTTCCCTTTTCCTTCTCAGAAGCCTGCGACGCGCACCATTTAGTTTAACAAACTTTGGGACACCCCCTCGGTGTGCAGCTCCTCTATTCTATATGATGGTTACACTGTGGGAACAAAACTAGCTGTGCTTCCCATGTTATGTTTCATCACATGATGACTTGCATAGAGGAGGCTATTATTAATCAACTCACTATACTATAGTGACTAGGTTCAGTAGCTATGAGTTTTTAAAAGGGTTCATTCCAACTGGGCTGAAGTTAATATTACATTATAAAGGAACCACCATGTCTCATGTTGACCTTTCCCACAGAAGGAATAAATTAAAGCTATGAAGGCATCTGTGCCGGGTAAGTATACGAGGGTATCATTAACAGAGATCGACCGACTGACTCGGTGAGTGTACATAGACACATGCACTAACCATGGAGGGTTTTTCAACGCGCAAATTACTAACAGATAAAATTACAATCATACTTCAAAATTGAGAGTTAGTCTAATCAAAGTGATAACATGTATGATAGGCTGAAATCTTAACTGTTGGGGGTCCTACACACACTACACCATCGATTCACTAATAGTTACTTAATCGATTATTTTACACACATTCTGAGTCAGTCAATGAACACTTGTATTGATAAGACTAGAAATAATTTCACAATGCCCCCTCACACGATGAAATTATATCTATTTTGGTTGCATCAACTGAGATTCAGCTTATTAGGAGGCTAAGATACGAGGACGTGTAACTGGCACCATATATAGCAGGGAAGCCTCTCCACTGTCCCAGTCTCGGTGACCTTAGTCGTATATGAATATGGCTCGTCCACTAACGCTTTATCACTTTTGTTTTACACATGGTATCAGACGTTTGCGCGCACTGCAGTTGTGTTGAATAATACTTAAGTGGAATAATTGTTGTAGAAAACGTGTTACCTATTTAGCACAAGAAGAGAAGCTCATCTGGCATTATTATTATCATGGAACGTTAAACCCGTTGGGATTGTACAGCGCCTGTGGGGGGGGGAGGCATTCAGGCTCAAATCAGGTAACTGGAATACAGGTCCAATTCCCTACATCAAGAGCCCCTCACCAGCGTCAAGGAACCTCCCTTGATGGGTCGTCTGGCCTTGAATGATTACAACTCAGTATCGACCCCGTTTGCGTTAATGTGAGTCTTATACAGGTGGAAACCAGAAGTGGGTCGGTGGGCTGCACACCCACCTGCTTCATCACTCCCACTGCATTCTAAAAAGAAAGTTTGGTTTTAGGAGGTTAAAGAGGGAGGTGAGGTGGTGGAAGCGTGACTGGACTGGCCAAGGCTTGTTCATGGGGTCTGGTGGGGTGGGTGGCAGGGCCTTCAGGGTAGAGAGGAGTTAAGTGAAAACTAACGTTTTGGACATTTCTAATTTTTGTTTTCTATATAGAAAAGAAATTACATTTTAAATTTCAGTTCAAGACGGGAAAGGCGGTACAAATGAATGTGGCGGAATATTGTGTAATGTGTGCTGGAATGATGTATAAGCTCACATACGCACTGGAGGCTGACTGGATGCTTGCGACTGAGTGTTATCAGTTTGGTTGTTGCTTTTGTGGTGTTAACAGTGTTGTGCGCCCTCCTGCACTACCTTGCCATGCTTTCACCTGATACATGTTATATCGAGTGATCAATATTTGGAAATGAGAATTAAACGTGTTACTTGTAATAGTAAAACATTAAAGAAAATATATTAATAGGTCTTAACTAGGACAATATAATCTATTGCTTATTTCCACGCCTTATATTTTTCGTGAAACGTGTTAGAAAGTGTGATGAAAGTAAGCTGTAGTGGTGATAAACCTGGTGATGTAGAGCGATTTATCACTAGTAGCAACAATTGATGCAGCGACGGTAGCAGTAGCTGCAGAGAGTGACGCATCGAGTGCTGGTAGCAGCAACGTTGCGGGAGTAGGAATCACTTGTGAGTGTAGCAACCAACATAAGTGAGAAAGATGCGGGTGGGTGAGAGAGACGGGTCTAAGCCACCTGCTGATGGAAGCTCCAGCGTGAAGACCTATAAGAATGAAATGTTCGTCTCTCTCATCTGCTCCTGGGAGAGGTAAATCATCATGCTGGTTGGTTCACCCCGGGAAACCCTCGCTGCGTAATTGAAATCCATCCTGTGCGATAGAGTATGAGGGTGTTAGATAAACATGACACCTTGTAAATTGGCATATGCAGTACATCAGGGTAGCCACATAATGTGTGATATTTTGCTACCTGGCACGAGGAACCTCAGCAGTAAATTTAGTGTTATCTATGCTTCAAGAAGGGGTACCTAAATGCCGGCGAAGGACTCTCCACCCAACCTGATTATCCCTCATTTCCTGCAGGTTTATTGCTTCTTTGTAAATGTAAATAATTTAACGTTATCTATTGATTTCCCTGTTTGATTTGTACATGAATAAAAAGTGTCGATATTGTATAGGTACGGGTTCTAATGTTTTAGTAAATATATTAAAAACTCGCTGGGGTACTCATGGCTGTATTTTAGTAAAAATGTTGTTAAAGGCTCGCGTGATGGGTTGCGTGTGCAGATTTCAAGGTTGGGTATACAAGATCTGCATCGTGTGGGCCGATAGCTCTCTTACGTTTCCTCTAAATTCTTTTACCACAAACCACCAGCTACACTGGGATAAATGATGGTGTGGTGGCTCGTTGTGCTCTTGTACTCACCTCCATTCCGCCACCCTCCAACATCTCTTGCCCCACATTCCCCTCCCCACAGTCTCGTAATAAACTCCCCCATCCTCCACTATGGGAAAACTCTCAATTGACTCCTCACTACAAAGCTTCTCTTTCCTCCGCTCTGGGGAAATCCTCTTCAAGGGGGGCTCCTTGGCGTGGTGAAGAGGCTCTTGGTCTGAGGAATTAGACCTATCGGTCTTCTTCCTCAGACCGAACCTAATTACCCCCCAATCTCCCCTCCCCTATCCCATCCTCCCCATCCTCCCCTTTTTCCTTTCCTCCTCCTCCTCCCCACTCCTCCCTTTTGCCCTTCCTCTTTTTGTCCTTTGGGATTTCTCCCACAGGCACGCTAGTTCCTAGGTAGAGGAAAGGACACCGGGGTCGATCCCATTCCGTTGAGGTTTCTTGGCGGTGGCGTAGTTTGCCGTGGAATCTGGATTGCCTAGGGATGTCCCGATCCCTCTCCGGTATCCCGGAGTAGCTTTGGGTGTCTTTTGGGCGACGGGTGTATCTCTGGAAGCCACCTTTCGGATTCCGGGGGTGGTGGCTGAAGGAGGTATGCTTTGTGGCGGATATCCGGCCGCCCTCTCTTTTGTCCACCGAGGTAGCTCGGCAGATGTGAGGTTGCTATCCCAGATTGCTGGTTTACTGGCATGAAGGGTAGGGTATGGCACGGGTTCCATGCTGCATCTGCGCTACTAGCGGTGTCGAGTCCTCTTGGGCGCGGAGGGAGATTTCTGGCCCTTTCATTCCTCCTAGGAACTATCCCTCCCCGGTCCCCCCTTTTTTTTTTTCTTTTTTTTATTTTTATTTTCTTTTCTTCTTTCTTTTTTTTTCTTAAAAACAAAAAGAAAGAAGTAACCTAACCATGGCAGCCCTAGTCCATGAACCTTTTACCCCCGGGCCCCTTCTTGATACCGCACCCCGTTCTGACCCCGCCTCGTCTTTGGACCACTCTTCAGACATTCCTCATGCCTCTGTACCTATTGCCGGTGCTGTTTCCTCACCTGCTTCAGGTACTGAGGCCTCGACTGACTCCTTCGATTTATCAGACCTTCGCTCTCCTCTGACTATGCTTCCGGCCTCTCCCTCTACGGTGCGGCAATTTTCAAATCGCCGACCCGTTCCACGTCGGACCAACTCTGGTCCCACGCCTAAACGTCAACGACAATTACCTGCTGATGATACTTCTCCACCTTCACCTTCTCGTTCTTCTCAGAAAAGATCGACACGTCCTTCACTACCTTTCCACGCTCAGTTTCAGACTGAACAGTGGACTAAATTCTTCACTTTACGACCAACTTCCTCTACTGCCTATCTTTCTGACCATAGTATTGGCAAGGCACTCCTACGCCATGTTGGTAAAGATATTTCTTTTCATGCTCTTAAGAGCGGTACGCGCATCATTACCGTACAGAATGCTACCCAGGCTCGTGAGCTCTCTCGTCTTTCCCATATAGATACTGTTCCTGTCACCCTTGAAAAACATCATTCCCTCAATTCTTGTAGTGGTACCGTTATTCTGCCCCATACCATAGTTCAACAAAATTTCCAGACATGTGGCACCGACATTCTAGAACAGCTGGAACTCCAAGATCTCCCAATCCTCAAGGTAGACACTTACGTTCTTCCTGCCCGTGGGCGGAGACGATACCCTAGCAATGTGGCTCGTTTAACTTTTGACAGCCGAGAACTCCCATCCTCAGTTTATATAGCAGGACATCGGTTACAAGTTCGAAAGGTGATCCCTACACCACAACAGTGTAGAAATTGCTGGCGATTTGGCCATCCAGCGAAATATTGCAGATCTATCGCCGAATGCCCAGTCTGTGGTGCCGATGACCATTCTAATACGTCTTGCAATCGATCTCCCTCTTGCCTTAACTGTCATGAGGCTCACCCTTCGTACTCTCGCCGTTGTCAGGTCTATTTAAACGAGCGGGAAATCCGTTACCTCAAAGAGACAGAAGGTCTCCCTTATGCCATGGCAGTTTCTCATCTCCGCCTCCAAGGGAGACTCCCACGTGTTTCTTATTCCCGTGTTTCAAAACGTCCCCCCACTTCTGGTATCCCATCTTCTACACCCACCTCTGTGGTTACCTCTCCCATAATCACTCCTGTATCTAATCCTTTTGCTGTCCTCGGCTCAGACGTCCCTACTTCAACGCCTCAGTCTAATCTCGCTTCTTCGAGTTCTCTCTTACAAGCCTCAGTATCGACGAGACCTCGTACGACACCTCTTCCCAATCGTCCCTCTACTTCTCAAAAGTCAAAAAAAGGTCCGGTAACACCTCCTACCCATCTTCCACCTCCTCATTTTACCCTCCCTGTCTCTGTCCCTAGTTCTTCCCCTCTCACTGGCTCAGTTACAAGTGCAGAGGTTCACCCTCCTCCTCGTAATGTACCTTCCTCCCCTGTTCCCTCCCAAGTTTCTTCCTCTTCTGCCACCTCCCAGGTTCCTGTCTCTTCTGTCCCCTGCCACGCTTCTCCAGTTCCCTCCACCCTTTCGCCCCCCCCTACCTTGGTACAGTCCAATACAGTTCCAATCTTTACTCATCCTCCCCCTACCATTCCCAATATTGTCTCCCATACGACATCTCTGAATTCTGAAACACTTGAAGCAATCTCTGAATATATTGCAGAGACCAAACCATCAATGGACACTGATCCACCTTCCGCTCTTTCTCTCTCCTCTGCTCCATCTGCGCAACTCCTTTCTTCACAGCGCACCGTTCCTTCGCTGCTTGAACATTTTCCACTGCCTCCGCATGTGGACTTTTCTAACCCTCCTAGTCCGTAGGAACCCTTACCTGCGGATTTCAAGTATCTTTATCATTGCCATTCATGGCCTTTTTACAGTGGAATATACGTGGCCTCAGGGGTAATCGGGGTGAGCTTCAGATGTTACTCTCCCAGTTTGCCCCTGTTGGTGTTTGCTTACAGGAACCAAAATTACACTCTGCTGTTATTTCTCACATCTCAGGCTATAATTTATTGTATTCTTCAGATCCTTTTCCTGATGGGACCTTTAATGAAAGTGCCCTTCTTCTCCGCACTGATATTCCGTACCATCAGCTATTTGTTCATACTTCGCTGCATTACACAGCAGCCCGTATCCACTTACATAGGTGGTATACGCTCTGTTCTTTATATCTCTCTCCTTCTCGGGCATTATCTATTCCGGATTTTGCCTTCCTTGTTTCGTCATTACCGCCACCAATTCTGTTACTTGGTGATTTTAATGCCCACCATTTCCTCTGGGGAGGGTCTCACTGTGATTCCCGTGGAATTCAGTTAGAGGCTTTTCTTGCCACCCACCCCCTCCATGTTTTAAATACAGGTACTCACACCCATTTTGATCCTCGGACTCATACTCTCTCTTGCATCGATCTCTCAGTTTGCTCTTCCTCCGCCGCATTAGACTTTACTTGGTCTGTTCTCCCGGACTTACATGACAGTGATCATTTCCCAATCATTCTTACTTCCCCTTCATATTCGCCACCTCTTCGCACCCCACGCTGGCAATTTAATCGGGCAAATTGGAACCTTTACTCACACCTGACTGTTTTTAAAGAGGTTCCTTCTTCGTCCTCCATCGATGAGCTTTTACACCTCTTCTCATCCTCCGTTTTCACCGCAGCTTCTCATTCTATACCCCAAACTTCGAGCAGGCATTCTCAGAAATGCGTGCCTTGGTGGTCTCCTGCTTGTGCTCGTGCAGTACGTTTGAAACGCGCTGCATGGGGCAGGTACCGGTACAATAGAACCACAGAGCGACTCCTTGATTTTAAACAGAAGCGTGCGATCGCTCGCCGTGTCATCCGTGACGCTAAACGCACTTGCTGGCGAGATTATGTCTCCACCATCACCTCTGCTTCCTCTATGAGTGCAGTCTGGAAAAAAGTACGAAAACTGAGTGGTAAATATTCTCCTGACCCGGCTCCTGTTCTGCGGGTTGCCGGTGTTGATATAGCAAACCCACTAGATGTTGCCAATGAAATTGGCAATCATCTGGTCCGTATTTCTCAGGGACTCCATCTATGCCCCTCATTTCTTTCCTCAAAGTCTGCCAGAGAGTTAGCACCCTTGGACTTTTCTTCTCTCAGAGAAGAACAGTATAATGTGCCTTTTACACTTCAAGAACTGGAGGCAACACTCTCAGCTTGTCGATCATCGGCAGCTGGGCCCGACGACATTCATATTCGTATGCTACAACATTTACATCAGTCAGCCCTTGCAGTCCTATTACGCCTTTACAATCTTATTTGGTCACAAGGAGTTCTTCCACAGCTGTGGAAATCCGCCATTGTTCTCCCTTTCCGCAAACCAGGCACTACGGGACATGAAACCTCCCACTATCGTCCCATTGCTCTTACCAGTGCAGTTTGCAAAGTAATGGAACGTCTAGTAAATAGACGTTTAGTGTGGTATTTAGAGACACACAACAGTCTCTCCACTCGTCAATATGGCTTTCGTAAGGGACGTTCTACCATAGACCCCTTACTGCGCTTGGATACGTATGTTCGTAATGCCTTTGCGAATAACCACTCAGTTATTGCCATATTTTTTGATCTTGAGAAGGCATATGACACAACTTGGAGGTATAATATTTTAGCCCAAGCCCACTCCTTAGGCCTTCGAGGCAATCTACCATCCTTCCTTAAGAACTTTTTAACTGACAGGCATTTCCGTGTTCGGGTTAATAATGTGCTCTCCCCGGACTTTATCCAAGCTGAAGGTGTCCCCCAGGGATGTGTTCTGAGCACAACACTTTTTCTCCTTGCTATTAATGATTTGGCCTCTAGTCTTCCATCAAATATTTGGTCATCACTCTATGTTGATGACTTCGCTATTGCCTGTGCAGGCGCTGACTGTCACCTCCTTACAGTTTCTCTCCAGCATGCAGTCGACCGTGTTTCCAATTGGGCCACCACACATGGGTTTAAATTTTCCAGCACTAAAACCCACCAAATCACTTTCACTAGACGCTCTGTCATCTCTGATCATCCTTTGTACCTCTATGGCTCACGTATCCCTGAACGTGATACAGTCAAGTTTCTGGGCCTCCTCTTTGATCGTAGGTTATCCTGGAAACCTCACATTACCTCTCTGAAGGCAACTTGTCACAGCCGGCTGAACCTTCTTAAAACCCTTGCTCATCTTTCGTGGGGAGCTGATCGTCGAACCCTCCTTCACCTACATTCCACCCTTATTTTATCGAAACTTGATTATGGTGACCAGATCTATTCAGCGGCATCTCCTGCTACTCTCTCTAGCCTTAACCCCATTCATCACCAAGGATTACGTTTATGCCTTGGTGCTTTTCGCTCTTCCCCTGTCGAAAGCCTCTATGCAGAAGCGAACGTTCCATCCTTATCCGATCGCCGTGATGCCCATTGCCTGCGCTACTATGTACGCTCTCATGATCTCCGCAATCCTTCCATTTATAGAATGGTCACTGATATTAGTAGACATTCTTTATTTGTTCGCCGCCCCTGCTTACTCCGTCCCTTCTCTCTTCGCCTTCATTCGCTCTTGTCTTCTCTTCAACTACCACCTTTCTATGTACATGTAGCATCACACTTTTCCCTACCCCCCTGGGAAGTTCCAGCTGTTCGAGTCTGTTCTTTCTCCCTCCCTTGCTCGAAAGCCCAACTGTCTACGGTCGCTTCCCGCTCTCTTTTTCTTGACCACTTTCACTCTCATTCTCATGCCATTGCTGTGTACACAGATGGCTCTAAGTCTTCTGACGGCGTAGGATTCGCAGCAGTGTTTCCGGACAGCGTCGTACAAGGGCATTTACTATCTTCAGCTAGTATTTTTACTGCTGAATTATATGCCATCCTTACAGCACTTATCCGTATTGCATCTATGCCTGTGTCATCATTTGTGGTTGTCTCAGACTCCCTTAGTGCTTTACAGGCTATACAAAAATTTGATACACCTCACCCCTTAGTCCTCCGTATCCAACTTTGGCTACGCCGCATCTTTACTAAGCATAAAGATATTGTTTTTTGTTGGGTCCCTGGTCATGTTGACGTACAGGGCAATGAACAGGCAGACACTGCTGCGCGGTCAGCAGTACATGACCTACCAGTTTCTTATAGAGGTATTCCATGTACGGACTATTTTGCTGTAATATCTTCCCACCTTCACACCCGTTGGCAACAACGTTGGTCTACTATGCTCGGCAACAAACTTCAGTCTATTAAACCGAGTATAGGTTACTGGCCGTCTTCTTATCACCAGTGTCGAGGTTGGGAGACTACTCTCTCCCGTCTTCGCATTGGCCATACTCGTCTTACTCATGGATATCTCATGGAGAGGCGTCTTGCTCCTCTCTGTGAGAATTGCCAAGCTCCATTATCAGTCAGCCACATTCTGTTGGACTGCCCACTTTATCAACGAGCACGCAGAATTTACCTCTGTCGTCGTCTTCGCCCCGCTGCTCTCTCTTTACCTTCCCTTCTCGCTGATGGACCCACCTTTCATCCGGACTCTCTCATTGACTTTTTGACAACGACTGACTTACTCCACAAATTTTGATACTTTCAGCCCTTTCTACTTGTATCTCTTGCTACCCTCTACCCCCGTACTATCCCCTGCCCCGCTGTTTTCTGTACCCTGCTGATCATCCCCCCTCCCTTCTGCCATCCAATTCCCTTGCTTCCTTCCCTACCCTGCAGCGCTGTATAGCCCTTGTGGCTTAGCGCTTCTTTTTGATTATAATAATAATAATGTTATTGTCAAGGAAGCACCTTGATACCCTTCGCCTTAAGATTTCCCAGGCGTTGTACGACTCTCGTGGGTTTAACGCCTCCATATGAGTTTAATGATGGTGAAAGTGTTCATTTCTTATTTTGGGTCACCCTGCCTCGGTGGGAGACGGTCAACGTGTTAAAAAACTCATGTGACTGTAAATGGTCAAGTCGGACCGACACGTCGTCCTAAGCTCCTCTCTCCTATGTTCGGGTTATTTGCGTGTATATATATATATATATATATATATATATATATATATATATATATATATATATATATATATATATATATATATATATATATATATATGTGTGTGTGTATATATATGTATGTATATATATGTCGTGCCGAATAGGCAGAATTTGCGATCTTGGCTTAAATAACAACGTTCATCTTGCCATATAGGATAAGTGAAAATTTGTGTATGCAGTAATTTCGCCAAAATCATTCTGAACCTAACGAGAAAAATATATTTCATTGTGTTTGTTTAGTATTGAATTACTGTAAACAAATCTAAAATATATTTAGTTGGGTTAGGCTGAAATAAATTGCTCTTGTTATAATAAGGTTAGGTAAGTATTCTAAGATTCTTTTGGTGCAAAATTAAAATTTTTTACATTAACATTAATGAAAAATATATATCTTTAAACATGTAAAGGAAAATTTCAGAAAGGACTTAATTTTAAATGAGTTCTTGCTAATTGACCAGTTTTACATATTCGGCACGACATATACAATAATATATATATATATATATATATATATATATATATATATATATATATATATATATATATATATATATATATATATATATATATATATTTATATTCTACAGGGGGAAGTGGAACAGAATTCTTCCTCCGTAAGCCATGCGTGTCGTAAGAGGCGACTAAAATGCCGGGAGCAAGGGGCTAGTAACCCGTTCTCCTGTATATATTACTAAATTTAAAAGGCGAGACTGCTAGTAACCCGTTCTCCTGTATATATTACTAAATTTAAAAGGCGAGACTTTCGTTTTTCCTTTTGGGCCACCCCACCTCAGTGGGATACGGCTGGTATGTTGAAAATAAAAAAGAAATATATATATATATATATATATATATATATATATATATATATATATATATATATATATATATATATATATATATATATATATATATATAATTTAATCTTGTTTCGTTTGTGACAGTGTTGGGAGTTTGTCAGGTGATAGTGACTTAAATGTCTCTTAATGCGAGGCTTCTAGCTGCTCTTCACGAACATTCTAAGTTGGAATCAATACTTGCTTACGCAGTGACACTGGTGTTGATTGTATTTTGCTTTTTCCTTTATATTAGTTTTTTTTTATCTAATTTGTCTACGTTAGACGATAATTTTATGTAATGTTAATCTTCACCGAGAGAATAGATCTGCGACTTAATTGTGCAGCGAAATTGGGTGATTTCTTGATTAGTTCACTCCAGGTGTGTTTCGCTTTGCAGGAACCAGGATACCTGGCGCCACCTGTCTGTATGCCAGACTGCCAGTCTGTTTGCTTTTGCCTGTCAGATTCCTGCCTGACTATGTCCTCTAGCCAGCCGGTCAGTTTGCTCCTGCTTGCCTCGTTTCGTCTCCCTACAGTTGGTCAAGGTCATCGGGAGACTTTCTGTGGTCGTTTTTATTATTGTTTAGTAGAATTGGCAGAGGATGCTTGTCTGCCGTCAGTGATGAAGCTGATAGTGTTTGCTGTTAAAACAGTGCTTGCAGTTAAGCATAGCTGTTTTAGCAGACTTTTTTTTTTGTCATACAGTGTTCCTTTTAGCAGTTGTTTAAGTAGATAATATTAGAGCAGATTGGTTGCTATAGCAGTTTGTTGGTTTAGCACACAATGTGTGTTTCTTTACCATACAGTACTTTGCAGATGCAGGTGACTTAGTTCCATTGTGACATTTTGGAGAGAGGGAGATAGAGGGTTCCCCCCCCCCACTCGCCATGATGTAGTGGACGGGGGAATGAGGAGTTGCCAATTTGCAGTCTTCCTGGAGCGTGCTTGACTACATAGGAACCGTCACATGTGGCTTCCTTTCTTCCACATATGCACGCACCAGTGCATACTGCAGAGTCTAGAAGAGTTGCTTTAGTAAGCTGGTGCTCAAGGTGAACCCTCCCTTCCCCTTTTCCCTAGTGCAACGTAATTAAGCTGCGAGATGGAGAAATAGCCTCTCTTAATGACAGAGAAATGGTACTGGGGTTAGACAGCATACACAGCTATTCCTCAGATACAAACATACAGTAATGTCATAGTGTATGGAACACTAGGAAACACTAGATGTATTTCAGTCGCAGCGCTCTCCGAAGAAGGTATTCCCGTATTGCAAAACCTCAGGGCTCCCTGTACGGCATTCCTCGCGAAAAGAGTAGTGCAGTGTGTGACATAAGTTTATAATGCAGTTAAGATTTAATATTGATGATTTGAAGCGAATCGGTTTTGATATTCACAGCTTATCACATGAACACTAACATCCCCTGTTTTTCAATACAAAATGGCAAATTAAGACTTGTAGTTGTTAAACTAAGTCAACTTTCCCATTAAGAAACACCAACTCTGAATGCAAACTAAATACAATTTCTCTTGTTACATCGGAGACACTAATACCCTACAATACACCAGCACAGAAAAATTAAATCGGACTGGCTTTAATTTTACTGTGGCTATCAGCTTAATTCACTCCTACGGGTTTAGCGCTTCCCCATAATTATAATCAGAAGAGGTAAACTGGAACTTCAGGTGATTTAACGGTAGTATGCTACACATACACACACATACACACACATACACACACACACACACACACACACACACACACACACACACACACACACACACACACACACACACACACACACACACACACACACAATCAACCAGATAACTGCTGCAGCATATAGGCGCCTGGCAAACCTGAGAATAGCATTCCGTTACCTTAGTAAGGAATCGTTCAAGACACTGGACACCGTGTACGTCAGGCCCTTACTGGAGTATGCAGCACTAGTTTGGAACTCACACCTGGTCAAGCACGTCAAGAAACTATAGACAGTGCAAAGGTTTGCAACAAGACTAGTTCCAGAGCTAAGGGGAATGCCCTACGAAGAAAGGTTAAGGGAAATCGGCCTGACGACACTGGAGGACATGATAACGACATATTAAATACTGGAGTTTTATGACTGATCGCGGGTTCTATCCCCGCCCGTGGTATGGTTTACTGCGAGGAATTGACAAGGTGGACAGAGACAGAATGTTCCAGAGATGGGACACAGAAAAAAGGGTTTACATTTGGAATTGAAGACTCGGATGAGTCAAAGAGATGTTAGGAAGTATTTCTTTAGTCATAAAGTTGTCAGGAAGTGGAATAGTCTGGCAAATGAGGTAGTGGAGTCAAGAACCATACATAGTTTTAAGACGAGGTATGATAAAGCTTATGGAGCAGGGAGAAAGAGAGAGGGCCTAGTAGCGATCAGTGATGAGGCGGGGCCAGGAGCTGGATCGACCCCTGCAGCCACAAATAGGTGAGTACACACACACACACACACACACACACACACACACACACACTTACATATTTGAATTCCACTCTCCGATCCGACGTCATTGAATTTGGAGGCTCCTTTTTTTGAGCGCTTGCAGCTATGCCACTATGATGGAAGTTATCTGAGCCATTCCAGGAAGCTGGGAATGGGCTCACAACTAAGGTCATAGGACACTTACACATGACAGTTGTTCCAAGAATTTAGCCCTAGTGACCGTGCACAAACGTTGAAATCTTGATGTTGATTGGATGAGGCGTGGAATTATGAACAAAGTCAAATCGAAAAGCCGTGGAAGAAAGAAAAAAGATCAAGATAATTTCTCTCAGGTTCCTCTTTGGGAATACCTTTTGACACCAACAGATTTCTTACACAATCTTTGATTATACTTTTAGCACTTTTCACCAACCTTACAGCCTCCACCCTGCATCGTTGTATGACTCTGGTGGTTTAGCGTTCAGTTTTGGTAATTTGGGAATACCTAATAGAAATACCCTTCATGAACGTGAGCAACAGTGAGCCAAAGAAGAGGTGTGGAAAAAGATACTTCGGAACAGTTGAAGATATTTACTAGAGAAAACGTGCTACGACTGGCTTCTTCAGTCCAGTTCATTACGAGTGGAGAAGTCACTGGTGGCGAAACATTACGTCTCATAAATGTCCTGAACTGTACATAAGTGTCTTTCTCTACATCTTGTATATATCATCATACCATTTTTTCATACAAGAGAGATATACAACATGCGTGTACCATCACTCATACAAGATGTATACACCGTGTAAGTAAAGTCAATCCTTCAGTGTGTTTCATTGATGCAAGATCAATCATTCAGGATGTACACCATGTAAGGTTAGTCGTTCAGGACTTGTACACCATGTGTGCAGTCATGGAGAATGTAGCACACTTGTGGAACTCATTCCTAGAACATAAATCCAAAGAGTTAGAGGTTTCTCAGTAGATTGATGTCGGTGCTTTGGTGTATGAATAGTTAGGAGAGACTAATATCTGCATCCTACAAGACTGGGGAAGCAATTGTTCAACGGAGACATGATCATGATATAAAACATACTTGGGTGTTCCTGGAGATATTCTAAGTAAGGTATTCAGGGACAGAGGACACATGACCACGATATACAAGACACTTAGGTAATGCTTGAGATATACTATGTAAGGTACTCAGGGACAGAGGGGATATGACCACGATATACAAGTTGCTCTTGGGTATCGACAGGATGCACTAGGACATGCTGCCCACTCTAGGAATCGCAACAAGGGTTCATATGAAAGCTGTATACCCTAATGAGTCGCAGGGATACACTTGTAGTGTGGGTTCTTGAAGAGGTGAACCCTTCCAGGATGGGAAGGTTCCTTGGTGACGATAAAAGGCTCAACTACGGAATTGGAGCCACACTTCATTTCCTTAGATGAAACTTAATTACTTTCCCTTTCGCATGTGTTTTGTGATCCCTACGAGTTTAGCGCTCCTCCTAATAGATTTGTTTCTAAATCTGGCTTATTTTAAAGTTAGGTACATATTAATATTTAATCAGCAAGGGTGAGAACTTTCAATGTATGTACAATTTGTATGTTAGGTTTTAAGCCTCTGCTGCACGTGGATCTTGAAGGCTTGGGTGCAAGTGAGATTTACCACTGCGAGTGTGCTCACCATTATGTGACTGCAGGGGTCGATTCACAGCTCATGTGTTTGTGTGTGTATGTTTGTGTATATACCCAGAGGTGTAGCTTTGTAACAGCAAACAGCCTGCCTTGGTATATATACCATCACACTGAAGCTAATATCGTGCGGCACTGCAGACACAAGAGTGCTCCCGAGGGACATCGATCAGGGAAGGTCAGCAGGCCGCTAGTCAGCCCCCCTGCACCAGTCAGCTTCCTGCAGGTGCTGCGGCAGGTGGTGCTGCTGCTGCTGGTGCAGGGTGGTAACCGTGGTGCAAGTGTTGCTAATAGTGGTTTTGGTTGGCAGTAATGGTGACAGTGATGGTGGTAGTTTTGGTTATGATGGAGGTAGTGGGGCATAATTTACTCTGTGATCTTAATTTTAATACTAGTTAACGCTAAATGTAGCTACAACTAAACCAAACTTGTGAAAGGAAACTATAGACGACGTTTTGGTCTGGATCATTATAAAGTCGCGACTTACGGTAAAGGCGTAAATCTTGATCATAACGTTTCGTTTTCGTAGCGACTTGTACCCGAAATGCTCTGCATAACTCTTAGTGTATTAATTTGGTAAATGTATTTGATGGACCAAAACATTGTTTACAATTTTCTCCCTATTGGTTTAGTTTTGAATTCTTGCAGCCACGGTATTACGACAAATGATCTTCACTGAAGATACTCGCGGTACGGGGTGGGTGGGGGGTGGGGGTCATGCTGGAGACTTGGTTAGTGGGTAGGCGGGGGGGAAGGGGGGTGTTTAGATGCAGCAAATTAAGGTGAGCGAGTACGGTGGTAGCAGTGAGGGGTTTCCCACGCTTGGTGTGGCTCGTGTGTGTAGCCGCCAGGAGAAAGTGGTTCACACCAGAGAAAGTAGGTGACGAAGAACAAAGAGAAATAGGCAAAGCAAGAAAATGGTTATTAAGTAAAGGTTGAAAATGCGCAGTTATTGAGGTGAGGAGAGAAATTTAGATGATGAGAGGCATACATAGATGGTGTCCGGAGAAAAAAAAGTCACAGGAAATAAGTCACAATTTTGACTAGTACAAAAGAAAAGTCACTGGAAAAAGTCACATTTCATATAGAATAATAGGGTGTGACCTTTTTTTGTGTGACCATTTTTTCCCTGGATCCACAAAGATGACGTCAACACCGTGAGTCAGGCAATTAACCTAACTTTATAGTGGTCCAGGATTGACCAAAACATCGTTTAAAAATTTACTCGACAAATTGTGTTAGTTGTGAGAGGAATGTATAAAAGTGTCCTAGTGACTTATGCCTGATTCCTGGTGATTTAAGACGAGGAATTCTGGAGGCGACGCCGCCGTGACGCCTCAGACTTAATGCATGATGACTAGTGCAGTAACTGTTCAGTTATGCTCACCCCTTAAACCAAGTGGCAAACCATTCTCAGGCGGAAAGAAACAATCGAGTGAAAGGGAGGAGTGTGGGGGGTTACCATTTCGTGCTAGGCACATGTCAGACACTTGGCCTGTTGTATATGCGTATGTGTGTTAGTTACCATTTTGTCCTAGGCACATGCGCTAATAACCGGGTGTGGACGTGTGCATGGCTTATTACTTTGTAATTTGTCCATGATTGTAACCATTATAGACATGACCAGATCTACCTTGAGTTCATTACCTTTGTAATTTGTTCAGCTATCATAACTTCGGGGCCAAGTCCCTGGACCCATTATGTACCTGTGTAGTCTTTTGACTACCGTCCACAGAATGCGTGTGGGGTGTATTAAGATATTAAACTATAAACTGTCAGTTTTGTGTGTGTGAGAGTACTCACCTAGTTGTGGTTACAGGGGTCGAGTCACAGCTCCTGGACCCGCCTCTTCACCTGCCGCAACTAGGTCACTTCCCGCTCCATGACCTTTATCATACATCTTCTTAAAGCTATGTATGGATCCTGCCTCCACTGCATCACTTCCTAGACTATTCCACTTCCTGACAACTCTGTGACTGAAGAAATACTTTTTAACATTCCTGTGATTCATCTGAGTCTTCAACTTCCCACTGTTACCCCATGTTACTGTGTCCCATCTCCGGAACATCCTGTCTCTGTCCACCTTGTCGATTCGTGTGTGTGTACTCACCTAGTTGAGGTTGCAGGGGTCGAGTCCAAGCTCCTGGCCCCGCCTCTTCACTGGTCGCTACTAGGTCACTCTCCCTGAACCATGAGCTTTATCGTACCTCTGCTTAAAGCTATGTATGGATCCTGCCTCCACTACATCGCTTCCCAAACTATTCCACTTCCTGACTACTCTGTGGCTGAAGACCCCTCAAGGAAGGTTCCTTGATGTTGGTGAGGGGCTCTTGATTTAGGGAATTGGATCTGTGCTCCAGTTCCCCGAATTAAGCCTGAATGCCTTCCACATCCCCCCCCAGGCGCTGTATAATCCTCCGGGTTTAGCGCTTCCCCCTTGATTATAATAATAATAATGTGGCTGAAGAAATACTTCCTAACATCCCTGTGATTCATCTGTGTCTTCAGCTTCCAACTGTGTCCCCGTGTTGCTGTGTCCAGTCTCTGGAACATCCTGTCTTTGTCCACCTTGTCAATTCCTCTCAGTATTTTGTAAGTCGTTATCATGTCCCCCCTATCTCTCCTGTCCTCCAGTGTCGTCAGGTTGATTTCCCTTAACCTCTACTCGTAGGACATACCTCTTAACTCTGGGACTAGTCTTGTTGCAAACCTTTGCACTTTCTCTAGTTTCTTTACATGCTTGGCTAGGTGTGGGTTCCAAACTGGTGCCGCATACTCCAATATGGGCCTAACCTACACGGTGTACAGGGTCCTGAACGATTCCTTATTAAGATGTCGGAATGCTGTTCTGAGGTTTGCCAGGCGCCCATATGCTGCAGCAGTTATTTGGTTGATGTGCGCTTCAGATGTGCCTGGTGTTATACTCACCCCAAGATCTTTTTCCTTGAGTGATGTTTGTAGTCTCTGGCCCCCTAGAATGTACTCCGTCTGCGGTCTTCTTTGCCCTTCCCCAATCCTCATGACTTTGCACTTGGTGGGATTGAACTCCAGGAGCCAGTTGCTGGACCAGGTCTGCAGCCTGTCCAGATCCCTTTGTATTTCTGCCTGGTCTTCGATCGAATGAACTCTTCTCATCAACTTCACGTCATCTGCAAACAGGGACACCTCGGAGTTTATTCCTTCCGTCATGTCGTTCACAAATACCAGAAACAGCACTGGTCCTAGGACTGACCCCTGTGGGACCCCGCTGGTCACAGGTGCCCACTCTGACACCTTGCCACGTACCATTACTCGCTGCTGTCTTCCTGACAAGTATTCCCTGATCCATTGCAGTGCCTTCCCTGTTATCCCTGCTTGGTCCTCCAGTTTTTGCACTAATCTCTTGCGTGGTACTGTGTCAAACGCCTTCTTGCAGTCCAAGAAAATGCAATCCACCCACCCCTCTCTCTCTCTCTCTTGTCTTACTGCTGTCACCATGTCATAGAACTCCAGTAGGTTTGTGACACAGGATTTCCCGTCTCTGAAACCATGTTGGCTGCTGGTGATGAGATCATTCCTTTCTAGATGTTCCACCATTCTTCTCCTGACAATCTTTTCCATGATTTTGCATGCTATACATGTCAGTGACACTGGTCTGTAGTTTAGTGCTTCATGTCTGTCTCCTTTTTTAAAGATTGGGACCACATTTGCTGTCTTCCATGCCTCAAGCAATCTCCCTGTTTCGATAGATGTATTGAATATTGTTGTTAGGGGTACACATAGCGCCTCTGCTCCCTCTCTCAGGACCCATGGAGAGATGTTATCTGGCCCCATTGCCTTTGAGGTATCTAGCTCACTCAGAAGCCTCTTCACTTCTTCCTCGGTTGTGTGTACTGTGTCCAGCACATGGTGGTGTACCCCACCTCTCCGTCTTTCTGGAGCCCCTTCTGTCTCCTCTGTGAACACTTCTTTGAATCTCTTGTTGAGTTCCTCACATACTTCACGGTCATTTCTTGTTGTCTCTCCTCCTTCCTTCCTTAGCCTGATTACCTGGTCCTTGACGGTTGTTTTCTTCCTGATGTGGCTGTATAACAGCTTCGGGTCAGATTTGGCTTTTGCTGCTATGTCGTTTTCATATTGACGTTGGGCCTCCCTTCTTATCTGTGCATATTTGTTTCTGGCTCTACGACTGCTCTCCTTATTCTCCTGGGTCCTTTGCCTTCTATATTTCTTCCATTCCCTAGCACACTTTTTTTTTGCCTCCTTGCATCTTTGGGTGAACCATGGGCTCATCCTGGCTTTTTCATTATTCCTGTTACCCTTGGGTACAAACCTCTCCTCAGCCTCCTTGCACATTGTTGCTACATATTCCATCATCTCATTAACTGGCTTCCCTGCCAGTTCTCTGTCCCACTGAACCTCATTCAGGAAGTTCCTCATTCCTGTGTAGTCCCCTTTCCTGTAGTTTGGTTTCATTTGTCCTGGCCTTCCTGCTTCCCCCTCCACTTATAGCTCTACTGTGTATTCGAAGCTCAAAACCACATGATCGCTGGCCCCAAGGGGTCTTTCATATGTAATGTCCTCAATATCTGCACTACTCAAGGTGAATACTAAGTCCAGTCTTGCTGGTTCATCCTCTCCTCTCTCTCTCTTGTAGTGTCCTTTACGTGTTGGTACATGAAGTTTTCCAGTACCACCTCCATCATCTTAGCCCTCCATGTATCTTGGCCCCCATGTGGCTCCAAGTTCTCCCATTTGATCTCCTTGTGGTTAAAGTCGCCCATGATCGGGAGCTTTGCCCTGCATGCATGAGCTCTTCTGGCCACTGCAGCCAGTGTGTCAACCATCGCTCTATTGCTCTCGTCATACTCTTGCCTTGGCCTCCTGCTGTTCTGTGGTGGGTTATACATCACTGCAATTATCACCTTGGGACCACCAGAGTGAAGCGTTCCCGCTATGTAATCACTTTCTTCTCCGCTGTCTCCTCTCTCCAGCTCATCAAAATTCCATCGGTGTTTGATCAGCAATGCCACTCCTCCACCCCCCCCCCCCTGTTCCTTCTGTCTTTTCTCAGGATCTGGTATCCCGCTGGAAAGATGGCATCTATTATCATACCTGTAAGCTTGGTTTCTGTGATCGCTATGATGTCTGGTGATGCGTCTTTGACTCTTTCGTGCCACTCCTCCCACTTGTTTGTTATTCCATCAGCTTTTGTGTACCAAACCTTCAGTTTCCTTTCCAACACTGTGGGGGTGGGAGACCTGGTAGCATACTGTGGGATTCTATGGTTGGGGGTTGGGTGGAAGCTGTGGGTATGGATTGTATTGTGTGTTGGGATGGTGTGATTGGTTGTGGGGTTCTGAGGATAGTTGTGTGTGTGTGTGTGTGTGTGTGTGTGCTTGCCCTTGCTGCTCTGTTCTGCTCTGACTGACCTCTGCTGGTTCCATCCTTGTCTCCTTTCCTAGCTCCTTTCACTTTTTTGTCCTCTCCCTCAGCTGCTGTCTCTGTTTGTGTTCTGTCTCTGTCTAGGAACACCTTCTTGTACTCTTCCGAGCTTTTCAACTGTGGTTTCTCTTGGAGGATCCTGTTCCGCACTGTTTCTGTCCTGAGAATCAGCTTGAACGGTCGGTTTCTCCACTTCAAGTACCCCCCTATTCTCTGAAAATTTACAATCTCATCCATGTCTTCTCCCCCTATTTCCGTGATGATTTTCTCAATCTCCTTTCTTTCTTCCTGCCGTCTTTCAGTGTGTGTCCTTTCCTCTCTCTTCCGAAGCCCATGGATAATCACTGATTTTGCCCTTTCCTCCTCCCATTGCCTCTCCCTCTGTGACTCTGGTTCCTGTCTGTATGTGGTCATTTTCTCCCTTGATTTTTCCAGTGGCTCTTGGTAGCATGGTTGTGCCTCAGCATTCGACCTATCTCCCTCTCCATCTGCACCCATCTGCTCTTCCCTTCCACTCCCTAGCCCTTCTTTGCAGGCTGATATGACCTTAGCATAATTCATATCTCCTTCCTGTTCAGCCTCTCAGCTTCGTATGGTGTGTCTTCTCTGGTCACTACCCCTGAGACTTGCTTCAGCCTGTTTACCTCAAATTCTAGGACCTTTACCCTGGCTACTGCAGTTTCGACTTGTGCCTCCCAATTCTTCGTCTCCTTCTCCAACCTCTTTTCCCATTTCACAGAGAGCTCTTTCTCTATTTTTTCAGAAAGCTCTCCTAATTTTCTCTCCCATTCTTGCTCTATCCTTTTCCACTGTTCCTCCATCCATTCCTCCCTACCAGTACCATTGTCATCTGATCCATGATTCCTGCGAGTCCCAACCATTTTTTTTTTTAGTGAAAGAGAGAGAGAAAGAAAAAGAAAAAGGGGAGAGAGTGAGAGAGAGGGAGAAAGAGAGAGAAGGGGAGCCTAGAAGGAGGGGAAAAGAAGGGAAAAAGGGGGAGAAAGTGAGAGAGAGGGAAAAGGTAAGAGAGAGGGGGGGAGTGACAAGGGAAGAGAGAGAGAGAGAGAGAAAAGATGAGGAAGAGAGAGAGGGAGAGAGAGAGAGAGTGAGAGGAAGAGTGAGAGGAAGAGAGAGAGGATGAGAGAAGGGAGAGAGATGGGGGGGGGGAAAGGAAGGGTTATAGGGTCACTTCACAGGAAGGTGTGAAATCCTGTATATGTGTGTGTGTGTCTGTGTGTGTGTGTGCATATGTGTGTGTGTGTGTGTGTGTGTGTGTGTGTGTGTGTGTGCTACAGCTATTCAAGTTCCTAACAGCAGAGCTGTTTTCACCTAGTGTGTGTGCATATGTTTACATAAACAGTCCTTATTTCCCACGTATGTACTACATATGTATTGTATATGTACCCGATCTCTTGGTTCCCACTGTACTGTCTTATGCGTTTAAAATTACGTTAAAAAATAAATACACGAGGCTTCGCCTACATGCTGCTACCTCTAAATCCTATTAAATGCCAGTAAATGCTGCTTATTCTAATTCTGATAGCTCGAGGAGAGTGACCCCCAATTCCAGCTAGAGACAGGTACTATTGACCCCATGCAACTCAAACTAGGTGAATATTACTTGCGGCTGGCAGTGGAGTAACGTTGCGGGTCTGTCCTGTTCCAGAAGTTGAAGAAGTTTGATGCTTCTCGGTAATTTTTCCACTAACTTCCTGTATGCACTATAGTCTCTAGCTCTTCTAATTTTTTCACTCACTCACTGTATTTACTGACACATCTATACATATCTCTTATCTCCCTGGTCTTGAGTCGCACATATTCTTCAAATACCCCACTGCGTTATTATGGCAACACTATTTAGGCCTGACACAACCGTTCACCCTTCCAACGGCCCCCACTAAACACTCAGCCACTATTTCCTTTGTTTTCTTTTCTGTGATCACTTATATTTCCTTTTTTTGGGGCTTAAGTGATTATATGCACTCTTATGCGTGCACACACCTATATCCCACACTCTATTCCTTATGGCACAGTCAGAAATTACCACCAAAACACGAGCTCAAACCGCGTGACTCCTCCACGAGAGTGTGTGTGTGTGTGTGTGTTTGTTATCGGTCATTCATGTATGCGCCAATGAGCGTACTGAACTGTTAGCTATTTCTATAGCGTTTGTCTAGTTTTTCATATACATGTATCAGAAGGTTGTTTAAAGTTCGACGGTGTAGTATGCGACTTTCTAAAGTTTGATGGTGTAGTATGCGACTTTCTCGTGATGTCATCTTCCGATGACCTTTTTCTCTTTTTTAGTGAAGACTCCTAGGTCACTTTTCGTCTAGTGTTAGTGACTGAATAAACTAGGAAGACTTAGGTAGGTAGGTAGTGTATAAAGTGTGATACGTTGATATTTAAGGACGTTTTAATTACATTACCGGCTAGTAGGGTAGGTCGAGTGTGCAGGACAGAAAATTAGGGAGAGGCCGAGGGAGCGGGATGTGTACAGTGGTGGAAGTTGCCCCCGTAAATGATTAGTTAAGAGACTTAAGGATGGGAGGAGTGGTGGTATCGTGTTGGTTATGTGAAGTGGCGGGAGGGTGGAAGGTGGGTTTGTGGGTGGTATGAGAACCTGTTTGATACAATTTTAGACCAGCCAAAAATTTGTAACGCCCATGCTTTTCGTCGCTTTACTAAAGTCTTCAGCTGAGGCTGACGGATTAAATCATTACCGCATATATGTTGCCAATTATGTGCCATGGAGTATGACATGGGAAAATTATCATGCGTGGAATGTACTTGTAATGTTTCCTCTAGAAAGGAGAGGTGTCTGGTATATACATGTGGAAAATGCGTGAGGATCAGGATGCTAGCCAACACACGACCATAGTAATTTGTTGGAATGGGCATGTGGGATGAAGTCTAGAATAAACCCAGTGGAAGGTAGTGGTATCACAAAGATCGATGAAAGTTCTCTTGATCCACGACTGATCAACCAACATAAATATTGCTCGAGCAAATGTCAAAATTTCCCAGAAGAAACTGAATCATTACTTGCTTCAGATGCTTTATCAGACAGGGTATGATGACTGTGTGCACCTACGGTCACTAGCAGCAACAGTCTGGCTGACCAGCCAGTCAGCTAGGATTATTACTGCTATAATTAAGCGCTAAACCCGAAAGGGTCACATAGTTTTGCAATCAGCAGGGCTGCAAGGGTTGAACCCCTGTTTACTGGTCACAGCTATGTTCGTGTTAGGTAAACAGTTAGTTCTAACCATGTTAGATATATAAATGAAGATGGTCGCGTTAAAAACATTCACCCCTCACTCTCCCAGTAATTAACTTCCATTCACAAGATTTTTCATGAGTAGCGCACACGTGTGTCAGTGTCGGGGGGAACTACTGATGTTTACAAGTTAGTCTCATAATAATAATAATAATACATTTTTGCTTGAAGTTGGACTAAATTGAATTCAAAGTGTTACAAACAATTTTCGCCTAGATGTTTATGGAGACTTGTTTGTAGTCTCCCCCCCATCCTTTCCTGCGCGGTTACCCTCACCCTCCATCTCCGACATTTTAAGTCTGAAACGTTATCTGATGGAAACGATGTCCTTGTGCCGGGTTCTGCTTTACATTTCCTCTAATATTAAAAAATACCAACCAGATGTAAATATTAACATGCAGCACTTTGAATTGAGTTAGCTACGTTGACAGCTGTATGGTCCTCCCTGCAGATCTTGAAACTACTGCCGCAGTAGTTAGTAGCCCCCTGTGACTACTGTCGCAGTAGTTGGTAGGGCAAACCGGGATAACTAAGCATGATTGTGCCAACATGTTTAGGACACTCGTACGTTGTTGCAACAACAAAAGACCAATAGTTAATTTATGCCCAAGTCATTGATTGGTTAAAAACAAGACACGCCAAAAAGAGCGGCTGTGAAAAAGTTTTGGAAGAACGTAAATAAAATTAAGGACATCCGCATTGCTCGTTTACTGTTATGTATTATAGCTACATTGTGGGAACAAAAGCTAGTTATGTTTCCCTGTCATATTTCATCACACAAGATGGGTTACATGCATGAGGTAATAAAATCTGCCAGCCTGAGCCGAAAGGCTTCAGTTGGGAGATGAGGATATCAAGCATTCCATTATTTCAGTAGCTACGGCAGCTTAAAAGGCTTCCTTCTGACAGGAGTAGAATTACTGTTACTTGAGAATTACCTTCTCCTCAGATGACCTATTCCACTTACGAGAAATACAGGGAAAATTAAAGGCTCAGTGTGGCTGGATAAGGCAGATGATACATGTGTATTATTGGTGTAGTTAACTATAGCCTCATATAATAGTAAATTCTGTACCTATCTCCTGTGTTGTCTACCTATCAGTATATTTATATGAACAAGGTTTGTAGGTTATTAAATAATGATCATACAGGAATGATATTACTTTTAGGTCCCTTCATTCTCTCTCTCTCTCTCTCTCTCTCTCTCTCTCTCTCTCTCTCTCTCTCTCTCTCTCTCTCTCTCTCTCTCTCTCTCTCTCTCTCTCTCTCTCTCTCTCTCATCCCCCTTATTTATCTTCCTGCCCCATCACCCTTCTCTCCAGCTCTGTTTATGTTGACCAGCCTCTCACGTCTCCTCGTATTAAAGTTGAAGCTTTCTTAAACGGAACTCTTACCCAGCAGGACCGTTGTGTGTATGTATGTGGGGGGGGGGGCGGTCTGTCTGTGTGTGTGTGTGTGTTTGTCGATGCATCATTTCTATACCCTCACATGTGAGACGTGTAAGGGGCAGCATATTATTGGGTGTTGTGGTTGTCGTGTCAGGGAGGTGTTATCTGGAAGGTGTGTGAGTGCCACGTCAGGAGCATATTTATTGTGCAGTGCCTATCACTCTTGGTGACGCTCCCAGCGTCACTGGCTTCTTTTGATGTTTGTGTTTACTTCCTCCCTCTCTTCCTCTACTTCTATTTCTTCTCTCACCTTCTTTTCCCTCTCCTCCATCCCTCTTCATTTTCCTCCATCCCCCTCGTTTATTCCATCCCTCTCCCCTTAACATGCAAAGCATACCCCCCTTCCTCCTCAGTCTGGTCCTTGTCATGATGGAAATGAACCATCACTTTTCTTTCTTGGTGAGTGTTTATCATAATAAGTGCGACACTGTGGGGGCAACACCCCTCCCTCATCCCTGCTACTGTTGAAGCCAGGCTGCGGGAAGGTATTGCTTTCAGTCTCGGCCTGCCTCAGTTTGGTCTCAGCAGCGGCAAGTGACGGAGCTAGTGTCTGGGTGTCTCTCGTCACCAACTTTGTCTTTGCTTCCTCTTCTCCCTCTCCCAAGATGTCTCCTCTCTTTTTTTACCCCCATATGCTTCGTTTTCCTGTCCAATTTGTCCGAAAAAAAATTTCCAGGAGTGGATTGCCTGTCTACAAGTGCGGCACATGGATTATTTGTTCTGTTGGTGCCCGGGAAATAAATGGGCAGATGTTGAGGCGAAGGTTGTTGTAACGAGCTTGCTCTCTAGCAGACTTTTGCCTCACAATGGCTTTCGTGATGTATTGTTATCGAGATGCCTGTAGGGATCTCGGGCAACTTTTAGGGGTCTTTTAACAATGACAGTTAATGGAGTTTCTAATCGATATTATTTAAATTTAGTGCGATAGTTATTTGTGTTTTATGATTTAGTCATGTTATTAGTTTTTATTAATTTTGTCGGTTTTATGTTTGTGTTGCTTATTGCAAAGAGCACTGAATGATGTACACGGTCAGAGCGTTCTTCAAATTTCATGTCTTCTTATCTATCCTCTTCCTGCATGACGCTCAGTTCTTGGTGGTTATTTTTACAGTCCTGCTCATAGAACAGTTCTAATGCAGTATTGGTACTTTGTTTCACTAATATAGTGACAGTGTTATGGTTATGAATACTACGAGGGCTTAATGAGATCAGGTCAGCCCAGTGTAATGTCTGGGTTAGCAGGAATAATAAGGTTGCTTGCCTGCCAGTAGGTCACAGAAGTGCTTCCACTACTTTCTACGTGGTGAAGTGTCAAAAGGAAACTGGGGAAACTATCTGTAAAAAGTGCCAGGTTAGACAGGGTGTGATGGTAATGTATATCTGCGGGCCGGTAGCAGCAACAGGCTGGTTGACCAGGCAGTAAATGAAACCTTGCCTCAGGACAGTCTGAGAAAGTAGAATAACTCACGAAACTGTTATGACCCACACTGACTACATTGTCGTTGGAAATTATGAGTGAGTCTTGAACTACATTGCTGGGTGCCCAAGACAATCTCTGAAGATTTTTTTTCAGTACATGCGTGAATTAGCGTAATGCACAATTAATAAATTTCACACAGTAAAAACAAAAATTCGTGCGAGAATATTCGTTTGTATAGAAGCTACGTTCATGAAATCTTGACCCAGTAATTGCTTTGTTGTTCAGTTAATCGTGTTTAATTATAACCATAAACCGTGTTAGTATCTTAAAGGCTGCATGAGTGACTCGGATGTATTCTGCATGAGGATTAAAGGTAGGTAGGTGTATGTAAGTGTGGAGGGGGGGGGGAGCGAGCGTTCATTCACAAGTTGTGGTCTACAACTTTCTCTAACCCCTCCCCCCCAGTCCCTGCTAGTGACAAGAACATTTGTGTTCGTGTTATGACGATGTGGCTGGTGGTGATGTGATGGTTTGGGTGGTTATTGTCATAATTATGGTGTTGATGTGATTATGATTGCTGGTCATTATGGTGACAGTGACAGGTGATGGTGATAAAAAATATGGTGGTGATAATAATAAAGAATACGGTGGTGAGTGATGATTGTGGAGTGTAGTAAAGGTTACTTATGGTGGTGGTTATTAAGGTGTGGTAAGGTAGCATGGAGACCAGCACGTGTTAGTGTGAGCTTAACCTGTGTGTTTATAGTCGTGTAAACAATAAACTAACTCCTGCCTGTTTGTTTACTGGAACTTTTTTTGGACGAAGACAGTTTTCCTTTTCGAGAAATTGTAGGTCTTGGACCGCGGGGAAAGGTATACCTGACCTGGCTGGGCGCTTACTATTTTGTCCCAGCTTCGAATTCCAGTAAATTTCTTCGAAAAGCTTCTAATAATTATTACGGTTTCCTGACTCTTGTTTATTTGTATTTTATAAAGATGACTTGAAATTATACAAAGTTTGTAAGTGTTATTTACAATTATGACTACGTTAAAGATTAATATGTGCATTATCAAGAGGGAAAAGTAAGCTTTATGGCTTCTTTTATTTACATATGGCGTTTATTGTACTCGCCTTGATGTGTTTGCAGGGGTCGATTCAATTCGTAGCTCCCAGCCCTCTTATGAAGTTTATTAACCGGTTTTACTGAGCCCCTGCCTTCAGGGCCCTCTACCACCTCTTCATCTGGTACGTTCCACTAACGACTTTGAGACTGCAAAAGTAATTCCTAACGTCTTCATGACTTATTTGCGTCCTGAACTGCCATCTATGTACCCTGGCTCACTTGCCACCTCTCCCTATATGCGCATGCTATATAATCCTTGTTGTCAAGATCATGCCCTTCTGGTGTGTGTGTGTGTGTGTGTATATATATATATAGTAGGGTGTAATTATATATTTGTAAAGTTAAGCTTGTAGTGTGTGCGTGAGCGTCCATTCGTGTGCGTGTTTCGCGGGATAGGTTGGGTGATGTCCACTTCCAGGTACCTTTTATATGCCCCGAGTGCGTGAGTTGCTTCCCAGTAAGGTGTGTTGAGAGTGCGTCATTAAGGCAGCAGTGTGGGGTGGCCCCAGGTAGCAGGCGTCGTGTTGGTGGAGGCTGGTCAGCGGCACCCATAAATAAATCACCAACTCCACCCTCACCCCGCCGTCATTGTTGCTCCTGTCTCACGTTGGGCTGGTGCACCCCAGGGCAATTTAAATATTGTGGCTTTATCATGAACTACACTTGTTTGAGATCGAAGTGACAGAGTTCTAGTGAAGTTATGTCAATGGCATGAATCACGTGAGTGTCAAAATACTTTCCCTCTGTTATGGTCATAACGGAAGGAATGTTTATGCAACTTTGGGTCATAATCGCAAGTTAAAAGTTCATTGAGTGTTATGGTTGCGGATACAATAGAAAAATGTAATGTAGCACGTGAATTATCATAGGAAGCTTCGAGTTTGGTTTCACCACCTTTTTGATAGGAAAGCGTGGCAACATCTGCCCATAGACTTTTTTTTTCACATCAGATGCGAATCCGCACACTTCCCTATACACATTTAATGTGATTTTTTAGCATTTATGTAAGTCACAGTAGTAATGTGAGTTAGGGCAATAGAGGCCAAGGTGAAGAAGTGTGGGTCGCTACAAATCAATTCTTTAATGAGTGGTGGTGCAGTAGTGGCCAGCACACGCACCCATGCTCTTGCATACTCACCGTGAGTCCGTGACGCTGTGCTTAAAGCAGTGATAGTGGCGATACACATAGAAATGCGCGTTATGGTGAAGGGATTGTTGGTTAGTAGCCGCACTAGGAAACACTGCGGTTAGGTTGTGAGTACCTTGTGTGGTGAGAAAGTGAGTAGCTGACAGGCAGGCTGCCAGGAGAGTGATGGTAGGGATCGCGGGTCTCCCGGTACCTCCTGGAGGAAAATCAATGAAAACTGGTGTTGGGCGGGCCATGTTGCCAGCCAGAATGTGCAGCAGACCTCTGGCACCAGCTCTGATCATACACTAGTACGCTAACTGGACCTGGAAGCCACACCACACGCACTCCGGCTACCACCACCACCATCACTATCATCACTCA
>NC_091323.1:34397761-34410261 GCF_038502225.1 Cherax quadricarinatus | reverse complement strand
TGGAAGTATTTCTTCGTATGGGCCTGAAACTTTATGCGACTGTGTATATTAAAATGAAATGGTATCGGCCAGTGTCTCTTCCTATTAATAAGTTTGATAAAAATGAGAGTAATCTTTTCGGTCTTCTGTAGCCATAAATCTACAACTTTATTGTTATATCTCTGACCCATCTTTTGGGCCTCGCCTACTGCCACTATTGGCCCCACCCGCATGTGATGATATTAACTGCTGCACCTCACATCTCCCACTGACTTCGGTATTAAAGTAACAATCCTCATGCCTCAGTATGAGAGAGAGAATAAATAGCCGGAGCTACATCAAGTTTACTACACTTAATCTCTCTGACCATTAATTATGCTCTAAGTTGATGCCGGTCAGAAACAAAAATATCGTAAAAGACTTTGAGAAATCACTTTAAACTTAACATGCAAGCACCTGATGGTAACGTCTGTTGGTTTAGAGCTTACCTTGAACAAAAGAATCCCAAATCCCAGAACTTCATCTTAGAACTTTTTGAGAGGTTTATAATCGAGATACTTCAGCGTGCCCACTTTAAGAACGTCTGTGGCCCGCGTCTGTGCCATCTTCAAGGATGGATTCTTCATGACAGTGAAGGGATCTTGATCCAAGAAATTATATCTGGCCTCTCCTTTCATCGTACATGATTACCTTTCATTCCCTAAACGCTATACGTCCTCTGTGGGTTTAGCTCTTCCTCATGTTTGTAATATGGGAAGGTGATTGCCTCTCATTCCTCTAGAGGAGTTGCTGCTACTGCTCCTCCTCCTCCTGGCCTGGCTTGGCTTCCTCGCGTATTCCTGTACCTTACCAGGTTTATGCGTTGTCTTGCTCTTGATCCAGGAAATTGGAGCTACCCTTCTCTCGTATCACACCTGACTGCCTCACATTACGCAGGTGTTGTATCAACCCTGTGGGTTTTGCGCTTTCCAACAAAAATAATCTGGTTAAGTTAAATTTTCACTATATTTAACCTAAGAAAAGTGAGGTTAATTAAGAAAATGTTGCTTGGAGATGGGGGGAGTCCTCAGTGCTGGCGGTGAGCTCTTGATCCAAGAAATAATAGGTAATCTCTCTGGATCATATCTGATTACCTCCCGATACACTAGACGCTGTATTACCCCCAACGAGTTTTGCGCTTCCTCGTGTATATAATTGTAATAATAGGCAGTGTTGCCCCCTGGTGGGGCAACACTGCTTATTATATTACACAGTCTCAGTGACACACCTGCCGGCTCTCTCACTGTTTCTTAATGCCACAGATTTTCAAAATATATTTTGATTTTTTGTCATCTACTTTCATATATTCCTTAAAATTAATTTTATTCTGTGATTATCTTTACACATATGGTACGTATGTATAGATATTAAATTGTTTATTGTTCTTTTAGTCTAGTGTTAGGGTTCAGCTTGCCAGAAATGCTCTGCATTTTAAACATGTGCGATGTTGAATGTTGTAGATGAAAGATACATATTAACCGACGGAGGCATTTATTAAGGACATTTCTTAATAAATGTCTACAGGTAAGGGACATGTGCACTGATAATCTGTCGGCGTCACCATACTACGTTCACCAATATTAAATATCTTCCAATTTTGTAAAAAAAAAAATACCTACGTATTATGTGGAAACATACTACTAATAATAAAATTCCCACATCCCTGTAGCTCTTACACATCTCATTTCCACGCCCTACCACTCGCTACATTCCCTTACAACTCTTCCGCCGCCCTAAAACTCATTCCCGGCTCTGGATGAGAATAGTGGTGGTGATGGTGGTTGTGGTGGTGAACTAAGGTGACTGGGCGGTCGCTGGAGCGTGGGGGCGGTCGAAGGTGAGCCACGAGGATAAGTCGACCTAAATTGGTCATCTGACTGCCACTTCTGGGTTTTCCTCTTGTTTTTGATCCCGTTACTGCGCTGATGTAATATATAATGTTGATGTGTGGTGGTGGTAGGTAGTATTGTTATAATCATAGGGAAGCGCTAAAACCATAAGGGCTACACCGGTATGTGGAAGGCAAACAGGTCCTATTCAGGGAAAGGGAGGGTAAATTCAATTCCTTGGAACAAGAGCCCCACTTTAAAGCGCCTCACTGTAACAGGTTGAAGGGATGATAGCTGGTGTTGGCAGAAATGTGTGTTGTGGAGGACATCTTGGGAGTCATAAAGCCTCACTGATTCACCGGATGTCGTCTCTTATTTTCATCCCAGTGCACCTGTTGACATTAACATAGTTGCCCTTTAAAGTTAGGAAACCTTTACCCAGGGTATACTAAACTATTCGCTCAGGTGAGACGTCGCTGTTTACAAAATGAGTTTTAAGAATTGTTGGAGCGAACTTCCATATTATGCAGACTACCAGAAGTGTTGGGATTATGAGTTTTGAGGATCTGCCCACGGTTGAGAGTGGGTGGTGTGGGCATGGAAGCACCTGTACCATCACACTGGCCACAGGTGTGGGCGAGGACACGGGCGAAGGGTGTGGGTGGCAAGGCTCGGCCACATCCACCTATTATGGTGCAGCTGCTGGTGACGTGGACTGTGTTGCTGCCCACACTCTGCATCTTTTCTTGTTCACGGTTCCATTCTCCAGGCTGTTGCGACTTCGTGATGGGCGGGGGTGGTGGGCGGAGCAGGGAAGGGGCGTGTGTGTGGTTAGAGCAATGGCGGGGCATGGGTAGGGCGAGAAAGGGTAGACAGTGAGGTGTGAGTCACAGGACTCGTCAGTGTGCTCCCCCCCCCCTCCACCTCCCTCTCAGGAAACACCACGTGCTTGCTGTTGTCCTTCCAGTGAGTCTTGTGGTGGCGTGTGTGGTGAGTGCAGTTCCCGGGGTCCTACACACCACAAGTGTTTTAAGTCACTCGTGGGCATGAGTCGTCTCATCACTTAGATTACCCAATGCACGCTAGTGTTCACGTTTACAGCCTCACCGAAATGTATTGTTGATATAAAGTGTTAGCGGGTGCAATATAAACTTGAGTGGAGAGTGTGAGTCTTGCAAAAAAAAAAAAAAAACTGCGGCGGGAGTGTAGTAAAACTGGGTAACATGTCTCGGCAACGTGGCGGTCTGGGGACCAAAACTGCAGCAGGAGCCAACGTCAGCAGTGGATTGTCAGGCACTGTCAAACTTCGAGCAAAGCCAGCAGCAGGAGACAGTCTGGGCAGTGGGCTTAGAACGAGGCCAAAATCCAGAGAGTATTCCAAACCGTGGCGAAGGTAACACACTGGTGGTTAGTGGTATTGGTGCAGCTTGTTGGATGCTTACGTACGTCACCCTCCCAACAATTGCCCACCTCAGTCTCACTCTAGTTGCCAGAGATGGGGGGTTCTGTGAGGTGTGTAGCGTGTTTATCTCATTACAGCCACCAAGAAACGCATAACAACAGTATGCAAGTGACGTAACACGCTCACCTGTGTGCTGTTGTGTGGGCTCTGCTAGTGACTTTTGGAGGAAATACCTAAGTGTTGCGCTGCTTGTGCTGTTGCATTTGATCAGGAACATGGTGTCCGTGTACCTATAAACAATGTATTTACAACTAGGAATACATGTATCCAATGAAAAATATGTATATATAATGTGTGCATATATACAACGAAAAAAATGTGTATATAGACAGATGTTTATATACCCCAAAATATACACACCAAGGCATGTATATGTTGGGTCATATACACACAAGTGTGTAACTCTTGGTGTAAATTCACCGAAAAGTTTATGTATACACCAAGAAGTAGTTACTAGATGAAATGTATCTCGCTGTGTATACGCGTAAATAGGCTTTAAACTAAACTTTCGAGGCCTTAATGTATTCTGTTAAGTGTACAGGTAATATGCAACCATAATCATCCTCGTTGAGTTTGTAGGATTTGAACCTAACACTTAAATGTTCTTGCTGGGGAGGTGCTGTGGCGCACTCAACGGCCTTTGAAAGGAGGGTGAGGGGTGTCCCTGTAGCCACAATTGTGTCGCTGAGATAAGAGGAAAATATTTATCCGCTGTGGTGTGATATCAGCTGTTCCTCCCCCTCCCGTCACCTGTGCATAGTGACGTAATCGCCACCACCAGCAGGTGTACGTGGTTGTCACCAGGTGTACGTGGTTGCGTCACCAGGTGTACATAGAGCCACCAGATGTACGTGGTTGCGTCACCAGAAGGTGTACGTGGTTGAGTCGTCAACAGGTATTCATTGTGGCATTACAAACAAATGTACATTGTGACATCACTAGCAGGTGCACATTGTGACGGATCCTCCAGTCTTTGTCATCCTCGGTCTCAGTTGATAGAGGTAGTGTTGCCGCACCTCCCACCACTTTTGGCATGTTAGTGACATCACAGGGGTGTCTGCAGCATTTCTTTGTTAGCTTCAAAGTGTATCGGCAATACGCGGATTTTTAAGGCTCTAGTTCGCAACATCAAGAGTACCTAAATCCCTAAAATAAGGAATAAAGCATGTCTTTTTAGAGAGAGATATTCACTTCTGGTTGATGGCCTGTGCTTGGGGCGGTGTCTGGCAAGTGGTTCATATTATCACTAGTATACTCCTACATGGCTCGGCAGCTTCCTTGACTTACACTCATCTTCGAGACATTCACTCCCTTGAGACCATTTTCAAATGCATTTTCTGAATGTTCTGTTAATGTTGGGTGACTAAACGGTTTCTGCCTCAAGTGCGAACATCATTACTGGAGACGCTGTTGGGTGGCCAGTAATGGAGGCTTCATGTTGTCTGAGGTGGAGCTGGAGGCGAGGAAAACACCATAACCTCTGACCTGTGAAAGTACAAAGTGGTCGCCAAATGAGACAACATTGTGGCCCTCTAGTTTCCTCCTTTCCTCGTCAAGCCTCAGTCTCGAGGATTCTTGGGTGGTGTTTTCGATTTTTATAAATTAATTATTTTTTAGAATAATATTTTCAAAGCATGAAAATAGTAACTCATAACAGATAAAAAAGTCAAGCGGAAGTCTTTTTCCTGTTTCCTGCATTCATATGATCGATGTAAGTGTTGACAGTATTTTCTGAGGACGCTATTCTTGAAGCTATTTTTTTTTTTTTTTTGCGAAATTGGCTGCACCTGCAGTGTACAACTACCATATTCTGTATATTTATATAATGAGAACGTAAACTAGTTATGTTTCCCATATATTTCAATCATTAAGAATGGGTTGCATGGCAGCTGTAGTTGTGTGGGGGGGGATGGGATGCTGGTGTATATGATAGGATGGCGATGCGAACAACAGGAGAGTGGAAGTGACTTACAAGCGAGAGGTGGAAGAACCTCAACTTTTTATATTAGTGCCGTCCCTGGATGGTAGCCATGCACAATACGCGTAGCCTTTATCGGACCACATGATACTAAACAAATATTTAATATGGTTTGCAGTAAAACCTGTTTTTTTAAAGTGATATTTCTTGTAGTTTGGTTGACTTGTTGTACATACAATGTGTTAAGTCATTGCTGATGATCTAGTCCATTTATGTCAATGGTACATTAGGTATTTCTCGTATTTCTGTGTTAATTATTAAAACAGGTCGGTAGCATCAAGTTCTCCGGAGTAATGTGCAGTTTTTTTTATCGGATTGAATATAATGACATGTAGAATTGAATATAATGCTATGACGGGATACGGAACTGTGGTGGCCTCCTGGGAGGGCTGTAGAATCCTGCCTCCTGGCTTGTTACATAGGGATGTTCCTTGCAGTTGCTTGACCGCACCGCTCACGTCATTCGTCTCCCACGATGCTCTCATCCCAGCCAACACGAATGCGCATGTGTATTTCTGTATATTTTTGTTTACGTTTTTGTGTATGCAGCTGGGTTGTGTAAGGATGAGAAGTCTGGACTGCTGTAATCAACCGTAACAGTCTTCGTCATATGTATTAATTTGTTAACATCAAGCCTATTTTACTGGGTGAGCTGTGAGCAAAAGGTTACTCAGCGCTCTAAATTATAACAATTCACACAATCAACATAGAATCCACACCTACCGTGTTAAAACATTGAAGAGGTACAATAACACGACCAGTTGTTTAGCAATAATAGGTGAGAACGGTGCCCCTCCGAAGCATAAACTATTAATAAGGAATGAGTCACCACTATAACAGGTTTTTCACTACTACTACTATCCTGCACTTTCGTTAATGTAATAATTTGTCCAGAGCTATTTTTAGACGTGAGTAAGCATGTTTTTACTTAGGCCTCGTATATAATTTGAAACTTATACAATGGTTTTATATAGTAAACTATGTAGAATTTAACCCGAGTGGATTATGCCCTGCGGTTACATTTTAGAAGGACCTCATGAGATAGCAATACTGGTGAAGGTGAGTCACTGATTATACTGAAGAATCACATGAGATAGCAACACTGATGAAGATGAGTCACTGATGATAGTGAAGAATCAAGTCTTCTAATTGCTCCATCCATTCTCCATCTGATCTCCAGCCAGCGTTACACAACGCAGACACTCAAATTATCATTGTTGGTTCCATAATGGCAGTGATATTCATTGTAATTAAAGTATGTTTTTTTTTTATCTTCAATTTTTGCTGCATACCCCCGAGTTTTTTTTTTAACTAGCAAGTGGCTTATCCATTTTTCCAAAGCGTTGATAGATAATAGATATAAAACCTCACCCCACCAGTAACCTTTGTTGACCTTTAAATACGAGTCTCTGATTTTCGCTGGACCACCACCACCTCTACCATAGGAACAAGTAGAGAATTGCCGTAGGCCCATTGGCCCATTCTAAGCAGATGAATTTTCTCATATATCATGTGCCGCTACTTTCTTCATCAGTCTCCTATGAGGAACTCTGTCAAAGACCTTACCGAAGGCCATATACACAATGTCATATTCTCTATCATGGTCTACCGCGTCATACCTTAGTGGAAAAGGATAGCAAATTGTAAGACGGTCCCGAGATTCATTGATCAAATTGTATCATTTCAAGGTGGCTTAGAATTGCATCTGCAATTGTAAATAGGTATTACTCGTACCATTCCCGGCATATCCAGTACAGCACTAGCAAATGCTTTGCTAAGTTCATCCTTACAGTCTTTTAGAACCCTTGGAAACAGCTCGTCGCTGTCTGGTGACTTTGTTTTGTTTCAGTCTATCTAGATGTCTGAAGACCATTGGTGATTTGGTTACTAGTATAAATATTTCTGGGTTTTGGTCTGTATACTCTAGTGTACAAGCAAGAGGAAATAAGTGTTAAAATTAGTAGAAATTTCTTTGTTATTTTCAGGAGGCTGACATGTTACATTTATGTGGACCCTGCTGTTCTATGACCGTATTCTTATATTCATGAAGGAAACCCTTAGGGTTGGTCTTTGATTCCCACTGTATATTCTCGTTTGGCTTTCCTCATACCTGTTCTGACTTTCCCTTTTGTTTCTCGTTTACAGACACACCTGCCTCGTTCCGCTTTTCTTTATATTGTCCTATAATTTTCCTCCCTTTTATATTTAAGTTTATGAAGTCCCTAACCTTATGTAGTTTACAGCCTCCCAATTGGGAAAAGGCTAAATTATTCAGGTTCTACAAACGAATTACGTTTGCAGCGACTACTCGTCTTATAATGTATCAATTGAAGCCGTGTCACCCTTGTTTTCAGCAGGGAGGAAGGTGCAGGTCTGTATTGTGATACTAAGACCCTAAAGTTGTCATGTTTGGGAACTTTATTCGATATTTTTATTTTTATTCATGCAGGAATTATTTTGAAATATGTAAGTGTGTGTGTGTGAGAAATATTAAAATTTTACATATGCTTATCCACTCTTAAGGACGTGCCTTGATGCTGGTGAGGAGCTCTTGATTGCATCGAGCCTGATTGCCTCTTATTACCCAGGGGCTCTATGATCCTTACGGGTTTAGCGCCTCCCCCCTCCCATGAATGTGATGACAGATACCTGTGGGAGTTTCCTACTCCCGTGGTCCAGACCTTTCTGTTGATTGCCTGGTCAATCAAGCAGTTGTGGGCAGCCCGTCGGCTGAGGGTTGGTTATTTGTACATCGTGTAGGCGAGCGTAGGACGTACTAATCGTTGCACTGATTCTGTAGAGAATTCGAAAGATCTTGAATAAATAACAGTTTTTCCATTATATAGTGTGGAATACCAGCCTCTCTCCTTGTATCGCCTTTGCCACTGTCATCAGTATGACTATTATACACATCATTAATTGAAGTGTAACTATCTGTTGTAGCTGACGTAGGCTTTGCATGTACTTCCAGTCTACTGTCAGAAAGACATTTTGGTACAGCGGAGTAGGACCCAAACATTTGAGCACTGCTTCACAATATGTTTGGGTAAAAACTGTGTACATTTGCTACACAGTAGCAAAAGAAATAATTACATATAACAGCAATGAACTGCAGCACGGCCAACACGCCTATTTGTGGTTATAGGGGTCGAGTCTCGGCTCATTGCCACCGTACCGTCTAACTTGCTACTTGCTGAATTTAATACCTTTTAGCCATGTGGGCCTTGTCATACCTATTCTTAAAAGTTTATATGGAACTTGCTTCCACTACTTCGTTCAGGTCATTCTGTTTCCTAAGCATCCTCAGGGAGAAGTACTTCCTAACTGCCATGTGACTTCGTCTTCAGTTTCCAACTGTTCCCTCGTGTACTCGTCCATCCGCCCCCTCCCCCCATCTCTCAGTGTTGGTTCGGGGTTCAAGTAGTTTGTGCTTATGGTTCGGGATCTCATCTCTGAAAGAGGTACCACTCTCCACAAAGCGTCAAACATACCTTGGCATGGTTGATGGATTTTCCTAGAATGACGGAAAGTAATAGTCACGTCTAAATTTGCCGTTAACTGTAGGAATATAGGTATAAAAATGACGCACTGAATGAATAACAGTTAAGCTTTTGTGTATCACTTCTCACGTAGGCCTCCAGCAACTTGGCAAAGATGATGAATTAGCTAAAAAGCAATAAATAAAGAGAATGTTCAGTATAATTTTGGGTTTCTAAAAGAAGCCTACGAAGCGTATACAGTACTGTGTGTGGAAAAAGTAACATTACTGCTTGACAAACCTTACAAGATATGGCAAAATTCCTCATTGTTAATGATAAGATATCTGATAGTTTGAGGTTGTATCCACATTTTGCACCGACTAGATGTTTCTTTATAAAGATTGCGACCAATTTATGACCAAGGTTTCTTTTTATTATTTTGTTGTGGTAATACGATATAATTTGTTGACATAGTATAATACATTACTGTGTTGTTTACAACAAATATATGAAGAATTGATGGGGTCCACCTCTGGTGCGAATTGTGGTACCCATAGCCTCGGAGATATGGATAATGCTTCAAGGAAGAATATTGGATTTCTTCCTGAAGCCATTTGAATATTCCACTTCCCCTACCACCCAGTTTTTTCATTTATTTTACTATAGGTATATTTTAGTACATTTAGTACAAAAGATCTAAGAGATACATTGTTGATATAAAGATGGCATATACAGTACATGAGATACATATCTAGTACATATTGTTATGTGTTTGTCACTGATTATAATGCGAAAATCACATGCAACTCCTCAGAGCTGGTGCGCGTGCCCAAGATAAAACGTCCATTACCTCTGAACAGCAGCGCCGAGTCGCTGGAAGAGAAAGCTAGATGCACTCTTCCCCCATGAGCCAAGGGTCTCCGAGCCTATGGGGACAAATATGTGAAGAATTTGTAAAAAAAATAGTGGTAAGGGATACCAGTTTTGGGAGATTGTATTCCTTACTGTACTGTAAACACAGCGCTGTATAGCCCTTGTGGTTTAGCGCTTCTTTATTATTATAATAATAATAATAATGTACCGTGAACAACAACCATTTGAAGTAATGAAATACGAAATGTCTAATATTTCTTTCTAGTGATATAACAATGCTCAGTGGGATGTGAAAAGGCCATTTGTGACCTCTAATTTTTTTCGCTACCACTCATAGATGAGCATGGGGTGCACAATAAACGCCGCTCAGGGAGCACAAGTGACTAAATAAAACACGTCCATACCTGAAGGCTCCAAGATTTGAAGCTGTATAGCCCTTGTGGCCTAGCGCTTCTTTTTGATTATAATAATAATAATAATCCAAGATTTGAAGTACATAGCTTGAACTGAGCTGTGCCCTCGAGCACTGATATCCAACGGTCATGAGTCACACTTGAATCGTACTCGAATATTGCTTACACAGACATAACTGCTAACTGTAACATACAAGGGGCGCCCATACTACGCCACTGTAGTACATTACTGACAAAGTTTGTCTGACTAAAAAAAAAAAAACATTAATTTTTAAAGGGGTGGACTGGTAAGCCAGCGGAAGATAACCAAAAGCTCCAGTTGCGAGTTATCGTATGGCTTAAGATCCCCGTCAGGAAACACTTGTCCCGTTTCCTGACAAACCTTACCTAATCTAACCTGTCTGACTAAAACCCCAACATATCTTGTGGCATAAACGGTGGGGATATTTTCCCTTCTGGTTATTATGGTCAGTGACACGAAATGAATTATGGATGTAGATTGTCGTGTGTAATTAATGGCTTCGAAGAGTTTCTTTGTGATTAGGATTTCTGTAATTTGACAGTGAATTTTTCACATATTGTAAATTTGCTAATTGTGTTTCAGGTGCTGTATAAAAGTTCTAGTGGTTTGCAAATAAAAAATCTTACCGTTCCCCTCCTCTGGAATAATTTGTCCCTGCCAAGCCTTCTTTGATTATTTTGTATGGTGTTAACATGTCATCAGGTTCATTTCCTCTTGCCCCTCCTTATATCACGTTCCTCTTACGTTGAAGAACTAGTCTCGTTGCATACTTATTCACTTTATCCAGTTTTTATGCTGGTGCTGCATACCCCAAGATATGCCGGACATATGTCGTATACAGGGCAATGAATAACTGTAGATATTTTTGAAAGCTTATTTTAGATTTGACGAACAAGCTTATTTTAGATTTGACGAACAAGCTTTCGTTGCCTCTGCTATTCGGATGTAGCTGGCGATATGCTAGGTCATTCTCCTTGAGCGAGATACACGTAAATATGTAACCTTCCAGACAGCTGGTACGAAGATAAGTTTTCTTCCCGTCCTGAATACAGCAACAAAATTTTCTGCACGTTAAAGTCTGTTATTATTTTTCGTTGAAGATCACAAGCACATTTGGTTAAGTAAATATGTAACAAAAGTCACAAGATGATGGCATCGCAGGCTGGTCATGACTGGCGTCGCACCTTCACACAGTTGCAGATTTCAAGGTTGTTTCCATGAGGGCGCCCACTTTCTAGGTCTTTGTAAGATGTGTGGCTTACTGTGGATTTGCAAGTTTTCCATGTGGATGTGGGAGTGGAGATGGCAAACGCTAGAGACAGCAAAGGGAAATGACGTAATTATCATCTGGTGGTGCAATTGGGAGGACTCCAGTGTGACGCAGGGTAGGGCTGTGTTTTGACGGGCGTGTGGGGGCAGCCAGACGGCGAGGCGGGCGTGGGGTGCACACGTGTGGTGGGATATTCCTCTGTGTGGGCACAGAGGGCGTAGGGCTCGCATTGCTATCCATGGTGGCAGACCCGCCCAGTACTGCCGGTGACACCCAGCACACCATACCGCACCTAGCATCACCCACGTTCTCTTAAATCGCTCATAATATACTCTCTTGTATTTACTTCTGAATATAGTCTCGTAGTGACACCGTGTGGATTTTCAGTGAATATATATGAAGCTTTCAATGATCATTATACTTTTTTACACATTTTAAGTGCAGAAGAGCTAAGGAAGTGTATAAGCGCTTTGAGAAGTTATTTTTGCCCTCTCAGTTTTCATATTAACTAGTGAGGCAAAGGTAATTCATGGTAAAAAGTAGGCTGCTACTAGTTGCTAAGAAGTGTTGGAAGCCTTACCAGGGTGCGCTCCCCATCGCTAAAACCATCACAGACTTGGCTGTAGCTTCAACATACCAACGCTCTCTCCTCTCATTGACTCGCTCTACAGTGTTCTACGTGTAATTGTGCACTTAAAACGCTCTTGTAGCATTCTTACAACGTTCTTAGTGTTTATTTGTGAGCGAACTATAGCACAGCATTTATTAATTATTAGATAACTGAATTAGAAATTTCATTGTTGCTATCGATTAGTGGTGACAAACTTGATTATGGTAAAATTAAGACTTCAGGTGATTTTGGAAGTCCAGTATTATACTAGAATTACAAAACATAAGTAGGCTGTGATAACATTTATGCGCAATTACAGGGGAAAATGAATTTGGAATTATTTTTTAACATACGGAAATTGATTTTAAGATATTATGCATAATACCTTAAAAGAAATAATCATACAAGCTAATATATTAAGATAGCGCTGAATGACCTATACAGGTTTTTGCGCCATTTTGTGAATATAATAAGATATCTTCGGAGGATGTGATTTGCGCGAGTGAAGAGCAGCAGTGAGCAGCAGCAGCCTCAGTTACAGGCTGC